>NW_017805343.1:85592-101996 GCF_001891065.2 Hippocampus comes | reverse complement strand
CGGCCCCAGCCCGGCCCCCTCAGTGAAACTGATCTAGAACCGCCACTGGTCCCCCATAAATGGAGAGGTTAATTGACACAATACTGTATGCATTATTTGAATAATGTTTGTCTTCGATGGATGAGACTGATGATGATGCAAGCTGACGGGAAATTTATAGTGCAAGCCAGGGTATTGGATGACAGACATAATTAATGGACTTTTTTTTTCATGGATGGAAATCCATCCACCCATCCATTTTCTAATCTGCTTATCCTCACCTTGGATGAGATGACTCGTGCATATGATTAGGGTGCCTCCTGAACACCTCCCTGGTGAGATACTTCTGGGCATGTTCCACCGGCAGGAGATCCCGGGGATGACCCAGGACACACTGGAGAGATGTTGCCTCCCGGCTGGCCTGGGAATGTCCTTGAAATTCCCTCGGAAGAGATGGAAAAATGGCTGAGGAGAGCGAAGTCTGGGCAACCCTGCTGAAGCTGCCGCCTCTGCGACCTGACCCCAGATAAGTGGTCTCATTCTTATTTGATATACTACTTCAGTTATTCAACAGTCCGCGGTTTCCATTGGGAAACCATTGGGAGACAGGTCTGGACTGCTGGCAGCTCAGTCTTGTACTCACACTCCTTTACTACTAAGCTGTATAACTCTGTCGTAACATGTGTAGAAAGACGATTGACATCGTCTTGCTGAAATAAGCAGAGACGTCCTTGAAAAGATGTTGCTTGGCTGGCAACGTGTTGCTTCAAAACCTGAACTTATTCTTGCTGGCAAACTTCTGGCAACTTCCTCTTTCTGGCAATCGACTTCTTCATTGACAATCATGCTAGATTTTCATTGCATACACTATTTGTACAAAACAGCTGAGGTTGGGGAATTTGCTAAATTTTGCCAGTAGGTCATTCGTCATTTGTCAGCAGTCTGGGTACCCGTCATCGTCATCATCAATCCATCATTATTTCAAGCCATACTGAATTGCAATCGTCAGTCTGTCGTCTTATTTTAGCTGCGCTTCCATTCATTCTTCCAGTTCATTGCTGCAATTTCAGGACCGTCAGCCAGTCCGTCATATTTATTATACATCTGCTGCCAGGATTTGTTTTTTTTTTTTTTTTTTTTTTTTTTTTTTTTCTTGTTTTGTTGATTGAATGTTCATTTATACTTCTTATTATTCTTCTTTCTTCATGACTTTTTTTGTTTGTTAGTTTTTCACAAATTACGCAAATGGGGAGTTTTATGTGCACCACTATGATGTTGATTGTCCAGTATATATAATTTTTGAATATACTGTCACTTATATTTTCTGTTGTTTGTGTGATTCTTGTTGTTTTGGTTATGAGATGGAAAAAGCCAAGACAACACATTAAATGTAAAAATCTCCCTAGATAGTTGATGTGATTCATTTAAGTAAATTCAGGTTAGACTCAACACAAATGTTTCTATTTCATGATGGCCATACTAACTTGGCATGGTGAATTTGATTCGTGTTTGACGAGGATGTCAAAACCTCAACGTTTATTTTCGAGTACATTCTGTCAGCCTCATCGTTGCAATGAAATGGGTTTGGCTGCCAAAGTGGGGATCACTTGTTGGGAGATCTGAGTGGAGACACCATTCTCATTGCTCTTGAAATTTCCGGAGGAACATCGAGCAGCTCGTGGGTGCTAGCAAACTCTGTCACGTAGCCAAATTCAGCAAATACAGTATAACAGGACTCGCTTGGACACACTAAAACTCAGTGTAACTGAGGTAGGTAACTAAGGTTTTTCTTGCTTTAGTTATAAGTAGGTCTGTCACAATGGAATATGTTCAGAATCTATTATTTTATTGATTATTCTATCGATTAATCAAGTAATCAGATAAATTTTTATTTTGCATTAAAATGTGCAACAAAACATTTTTTTTTCAGTTTTTACTGCATATTAACCAATCATTGTATAATTGGGATTGTTTTGTCGTTGACTTTAAAAAGAGCTTGAGAACAAATAGGCAGAATCACATGAGAGGGATTAAAGTTGTCCTCACAAACTGTCGAAGTTATCAATTCGACATTCATATTAAAGACACAATATGGAGAGGTTTCAGTTCTCTGCAGCGTTTCCCGCCAGATCCCGGATCTCCACGCTCCGCTCGCCCTGTCATTTATTTCTCATTGGGAATCTAATACAGCGGTGTGTCCAACCTTAGGAGTGAGGACTGTTGAAGACACACACTGAACCTGTTTGACTATGTGTGTGTATGTTAGTGAAAATTACGTACATGTGTGTGATCATTACAAAAACACCATGTAGCTATTTTGAGTTGCAGTTGGTGTGTACAGTTCCATCCACGTTCGACCTTGTTCTTGTTTTGTCTTATTACCTTATCTCTTTCCAACCGCCGTCTCAGAAAAGTGGTTGTGTCCCCTAACTGTCACACCAAGCATTCTTTCTTACAAATATGAGCATATCTTTATTCAGAGCATAAGTATGTCTTTATTAAGCGCAAAAGCATTTTTTTTCTTGAGAGTATAAGCATTTCTTTGTTGCAAGTTTAGCATTTCTTCATTATTAATGTACAATTTTATGATAACTAAAATATGTAATTATTCCTTCACCAACAAATTTGAGGATGATTCAGTTACTGGTTCATTCATTGTTTTCCTAAGCACTTTGTAATAGCGAATGTTTTCAAATGTCTTGGTATCATCGAACACAAAAGATAATCAGTCTAGTCTGCTTTCGTGAAGGGCGACAGAAATTAATGAAAATATATTGTTACTAAGTTAAAAATCTGTGATTTTGGCCAATTTTATCTTAAAGAACGGCTCTAAATACTTATTCGCTGACTAAAACAGCTGTATATTAATTTTTTAATCGTTGTTGATGAATCGATTATTATAAATTAATAATTTTGACACCTCTACTATATGGTAATCATCTTCAAATATTAAATTTAATTTAAAAAATCGTACCTTATCACCACTAGGCATACATGACCATGATGGTAATAATAATAAGAATTTGGGACCGACTTGGGAGCGCCGCCCGTTTGTTGTCTGTTTCTTTACAACACGCGACAACAGCAAACCCTCACTTCGTCGCCTTCTTCTTACGTCACTACAAATTATGCATAACAAACGGAGACCAGAGTACATGACCCACTCTTGAGCCTACAATCATAATAATAGGAATTGTAATAACAACAGTACATAATGTTTATAATGAAAGTGTGTAAAGTATGTTAATGAATGTCTAATGCAAAAATAACGGAGGTTTATGTATGCGAAAACGGATCAATCTCCTGTGCGGACCCGTCGTCGGTGTAGCTTTGGTGCCCCGCCACCTGTCTCTCTTATGTTCCCTAGTTCCCGACCAAACTTGTGTACCTCAAGAAATGCTCGTGGCGATTGCGTTACACAAGCTCGCCAAAAACAACCCAAAACGATGTTGTGGAAAAGCTGTGACCTGCACATTAATTACGGGATGAAAATTAAATGGAATACGATATTACGAGACAAAGTTGTTTATATGCAACTACTATGTCGACATTTTCAAGAGGTTCATAGGGCAAGAGCGACATCTATTGATACAATTGTAATTGGGGAAAAAAATCGATCTTGAAGTTGTGTAGAATTCTCCCTTTCATATTCACTGTTGTCGCATTATGTCCAGAATATTTATTTAGTGCCTATCAGTCAATGTCTATAAAGGTAGAATACTGAAATTTTCATGTACCTGTGTTTTAAATACAGGCCTACATAATAACATATTTTGGAAAATGTGTGTACCATGGTTCCAAACAATATTACACTGTAGAACCTTTGGATAATTTTGTCTACCGGAAGTGCTGATGCTCATGTCTGTGTAAAAGGATCCCCAAATCACTGAACTGGCTCGACCTTATGCAATTTAATTGAAAGACCAAGTTATGGTGCTGAAAATCAGTGCCAGGAAATAAAAAGGTAATCCCTGATGCTGTTGTGGAACCCCCCCCCCCACAACTTGTGTGCCGGCATACCAATAGATCAGTTCCCACTCATTGACCGTGTGGATGTGGGTGTGAATGGTATTTTGTCTAAGTGTGTTCTGTGACTGACAAGTGACCAGTTCAGGGTGTAATTTTGCCCGAAATAATATGGGATAGATTCCAGCAACCCCCACAGCCCTATGCATAATAAGCGGTG
This sequence comes from Hippocampus comes, assembly GCF_001891065.2. NCBI lineage: Eukaryota > Metazoa > Chordata > Actinopteri > Syngnathiformes > Syngnathidae > Hippocampus > Hippocampus comes. The sequence goes on along the minus strand of NW_017805343.1, from coordinate 97,831 downwards.
TTCAAAATGGATGTATGAAAATAAAAAGGCCATTGTGGTCAAGGACATTAAGAATTAAAAAAAAAAAAAAAAGACTTTAATTTTTCAGTTGATTTTATAAACTCTTGAATCTTGGTTATTGTTCACAAGTATTTTAAATATTGGTAAAATAATCAATATGAAATACAGTATTCAAATGTAATAAAGTGTAGAAAATTCGATGTTAAAGAACATGAAGAATATATTACAATTTCGGAACGAGATTTGTCTCTTATTTTCAATATAGTATTTTTTTTCAACGTGATTTTATTATTAATTTTGACTCTGTTGGTCTGCCATAACATCCATCCATCCATATTTTCTGTCATGCTTGAGCCCCCACACGAGTTGCCGCACGCACCGCGACAGTAGGTGGCGGTATAGTCATTCAAAGCTGATTTACTTCTTTTCCAATGACGGAAGTAGCGTTTTGGCGAGTTCATGCCTGTCATGTTTGTACTATTCGGAGGTGTTTTTGTTTTTGTAGCATGCATGGTATTTATGATACGTTTATATATAGTTGTCCGGAATGGGAAATATTGTAAACCTGGTAACAAAGGCCTGATTACGCTCCTTGTCGTTGCAGGATCAGGTAAAACGTGATACGTGACACTGTTCGCTTGAGGTTCGATGTCACCAGTCGCCTGGTGGTCTGTTTTATGCTTGGAAATGTTCCACCTTACAATTGAGCAAGCTGTCGGTCTATTAACATTCGCCAAATTCGGAGTTGTTTTTCTCAATTCACCATACAAGGATAAACACATATCGTGTATCTGTGTTTTGTCCCGACTCGTAGCACCGAGCAAATGTATACATCCTGCATGGATTTATACGTTTTAAACACGGCTTACCCTGAATCGAGTCGCTGGAGTCTATCCCAGCTGACTTCAGGCAGAAGGCAGACGACACCCTGGTCGCCAGTCACTTGCAGGGCACACATAAAGAAGAACAGCCATTCACAACCACATCCACACCGTCAATGAGTTGGAACCGATCCCACAAATGTATTAATGCAGTTTTCATATTTAAGAAACAATTTGACTATCGAGAACTAATACGTGATAACTGCCGATTAGTGTTATAACAAACACTCTTAAGAGCAATAATTTGGCATTAAAACAAAATTGACAAGCCATGTGTTGGAAGACTAATATTAATCAGATTTACACCTTTATGAGCCACTGTCTAGGAAGGAGGTTTTTAAATCTATGGTGCTGTTGTCTTTATTTGTTGTGTTTTTTTTACTCTATGTTATTGTATACCTGGTCAATGTGTTTTCAGGTGGTCACACGACAGAAATCCTGCGATTGATGAAGACCCTCTCCAGTGCTTACTCACCACGATTCTATGTTATTGCGGATACAGACAGGATGAGTGAAGAGAGAATCCGCACATTTGAAAAATCCAATCATCTTTTGGACTCTGATACACAGGTATGCAACCTATTTCACTTGACCTGTCTTTACGTTATGGAACCGACCAAATACATTGCAAAACTAGCTTTTAATCCAACTTGATAGAGCCCATTGAAAAATAGGGTTGACCAAAGTGCTTCATTTAAAAAATGAACTTTTCAGAATATAAGTAACAAATGAATAAATAAAACGCCAACCTCACAACTCGTTATGAATGGTCAGGCAATGCCAAGGAGAAGAAGTGGGTTTTAAAACATAATTTAAAATATGTCAACATCGCTTATGTAGGGCTGTAGCTCTCAGATATTTTGGCATTTTGATTCAACAGAAAATTCTGTCCAGAAAAACTTCTTCTTCTCCTTTCGGCACGTCCCTATTCAGGGGTCGCCACAGCGAGTCAGTAATTTCCATCCGCCCCTGTAAACCGTCCTACCAACTCGCATGGTCGTCTTGGCAAAAGTTTTACGCCGGATGCCATTCCTGACGCAACCCTCCCCATTTCTCCGGGCTTGGGACCGGCACTGGGGAACAGTGCACCCCCAGGGGAGGGCACTGCCCCCCAGCGGCTGGGTTTCTGTCCAGAAAAACAATTTGGATAAAAGTTAAAAAAATATATAAATTTGCCTGGTTAACGTTCAGTTATGAAGACAGAAGAAAGATAACTAATTTCACTTCATAATGAGCCCAAACGGTTTTTCACTCTGTAACTTTAACTGTGAATAATTTATGGCTTCAATATCCAAAAACATGTACAATAGGTTAATTGATCACTCAAAATTGAGAGGATGGCTTTAGCCTCGGTTTTAATGATGTCAGGAACAGATGAAAATAACATTTTGAGACCACATGACCTTGAAAATTAAATAAATGGCCTCTTTTCTAGTTTACCATTCATCGGATCGCACGCAGCCGAGAGGTACATCAGTCTTGGGCTTCTTCGGTTTTCAGCACACTCAATGCCCAATTTTACTCGATACCCCTGATCTTCAGACTCAGACCAGATGTGGTGAGTAAAATCTAAATCTATCTGTCTATTTTTTTTTTGTTTCACTCACAGTCACACCTATAGATAATTTAGAGTTCCCAATATTATTATATTATTTATTTGGGGTTTTAATAAATTCACTTTCTTGAGAGGTTGAGTCGTGTTTTGCTTGAACTTACGTGCTCATCACAGATTGAAGCCACATTTATGTGTGCACTTGGCACCAGGACACACTCGGCTGCAGTTCGCTGACAGACTTTGTGGTCATTTCATCGGATCTGCGGCTCCACATTTTGGACAGCTCGGTGAAGAGAGGCGCAGAGCTATAAGCTCAGGGGTGGCCAACCAGTCAGAGACGAAGAGCCAATTTTTTTACTGTGTTACTGCTAAGAGCCACATCATACCCTTCCTCGCGCGCACACACACACACACACACACATGCACGCACGCGCGTGTGCGCGCGCACACACTTTTTTGGCCAAAGATCGACTTTTGAAGCGACCAACTTCCCACGAACGACCCGATCGCGCAAATGCAAGCATGCACACACACGCGCTCACACGCACGCACTCACGCGGGTGCCCACCAGTGCACTCGCGCACATATGCACGCACACCACGATGAGCAACAGTCAGAACGGGGCGAAAATGAACGAAAGCTAAAGATACAAACAAACAAATCATTTTTTTTCCCCACCCATTTCCTTCTCCCACCCCTTGCGGTCGACTTGGGACCAGTTTTCTGGCTCCCGGTCGATTCTGATCGACGTATTGGGCACCCCTGCCTTAAAAACAGAGGAAATTTGCTGTCTAGCTTAGCGCTTAGCGCCGTTCTTTGCGCATGAGCGGTGATGCAGTCATCTGATTGGTTGCCCTCTATGTCAATCAAGTCACGGGATTGATGATAGGCCGACGTAGCACGTTCTGTGTATTTAAGCGCCTTGTTTGAAAGGCATCGCCACTGCCTTGGCGTTTTCGACGCTTGTCGTGTGAAAGCCTGGGAGCAGCATTGAACAAGCCAAAGAGCCACATGCGGCTCGTGAGCCGCGGGTTGGCCACCCCTGTATTCGCTGATCACCACCTAGTTACATTTTGGCTTGTTTTGACCAGACAGACATAACACAAACGTAATGTGTTTGCTCTGACCGTCCGACGAAATCCTTTATCAGTTTCAAATCTCACCTCTGACAGAGCTCCACCCACGTATCAGGGTAGGCCGGCCACATTGACCGTGTTCCGCAACTCCATTGCTGAAGAAGGTGAAAATTTTACTGGTGGCCCATTCGAGCCATCATTATTGATCTTCACGTGGTCAAACACTGCCCCCTGGTGGTCGATCACTGGACAATCAGTTTCTCTCTCTCGCCTCCCTCGGTCCTAACTCTCAACCAAGCTATGAAACGGCAGGAGAGAAGAGTCGAAGCGAATGCTAATCGCTAAGCTAAAATTGTGTCACTTAAACACCAGAAAAAGTGTTTCACTGTCCAGTACGGTTCACAGAAGTATGACTAGAACTGCGTTGAAGCGGCAACCAGGCATGAACAGCAAATCAGCATTTCAATTGAGTGTCTATAGAGAGAAAACTAATAGGAAGGTGAACAGTGACGCTGTAAGCGAGCGCACAAACTCAAAAACCAAAAATTAATCAGTTACATCAGCTTGGGAGAGGCGCTTACTGTAACAATGTCAAAAGTACATTCTTTAATTTGTTAAATATTTCCAATATCAGCTTTGTATTTGTGTTAGTTTGCTCTAGTTTGAACCCGACCCTGCGTTTTGAGATACACACAAAGATAGAGCTCAAAATAATTTTGGATCTCAAAATAACATTACCTTTTTAAAATTATAAAACAATTTTAAAAAGCTGACCGACATAAAACTGCAAAATTGGAATGAAAAGAAGCATAGAGTAGAATAAGTTGGATTGGAACGTCATGATAGAAACCGTTGTGTTAGACAATGATATTAATTTTAGGCCATATTGCTGAGCCTTCAGTCTCAATTTGAAGACAAAATATGACAAAACAATTTACATGCAATCTAGCATTTATGTACAACATATAAAATTATGTAAAAAAATGATTACAATACAGTATCAGACACATTCATGGCTAGATAGACAAATAGATCAAAAGCAGTAGTTCGTGCTTAATTGAACCAAATTAAAAACTTGAAATAAGAACTGCCTTCCTCACACAGCCTCGTCAGTGTCTTTACATTATTAGAGTAATAGCTCTTAAAATACTCAATGTCCGGTCCCGAAAAAGCGGCAATGTGAATCTTCTCCAGTCTCTTGCATTCAGTCTCCATCATACACTAAGGTTTGACTTATAATTTGGAGTGATAGTCATCAAAACTTGAGCCAAAGTTGACATCAGAACCTCGCTAAAGTAGTGCACTTTTATCTTGACATGACCAATCAATTTTACTGGGTTTTTTTGGGTACACAATGATTTGTCATTCCCATGGCAGCATTGCATTTTGATCAAGACAGGCTTTTTGCAGGATATCTATATATATTTTGTTATTTGTACACATTGTTATAGCCATGTATGTACTTTTTTGCACATTTCGAGGATGATTCCAGAAATGTACCAAAGTAACTGAGAAAAAAACCCCAGTAAATTATTTTAAACTGAGTAAAAAAAATCTGCAAATATGCAAATCCACAGGTACTGAATCACAAGTATGCTGTGCTCCACTGTATTCATGCCTTGGCACTGTGCTGATGTTGTTTTGCTTTCCTTTTACATATTTTGTTATTTTAGGTGCTGTGTAATGGCCCAGGGACCTGTGTTCCACTCTGCGTAGCAGGACTCCTGCTTGGAATTCTGGGAATCAAAAAAGTCTTGATTGTTTTTATTGAGAGCATTTGTCGTGTGGAGTCACTGTCGCTCACAGGAAGAATCCTTTACCACTTTGCAGACTATTTTTTTGTGCAGTGGGTCAGTCTGAGGAACAACTATCCAAAGTCTATTTTCCTTGGAAGACTTGTGTAACCATTTGTTTTTGTAGCAGGAAAAAGTAATGTACAGAAAGTCAAATGTATTTGAATAAATGTTACTTGTTCATTTTTATTGACCTCTTATTATTTCATTGGACCATAGCCTATTACATTTTATGAGAAAACTCAAGTGTTGTAGGTCAAACCTTCACAAAAGATTAGAAGTTGGTGGAGCATTGCCAACATTCATTCATTCGTTCATTCATTTGCTTAATATACAGATTCAGCTGTTCCACAGACCATTTTACGCTTCACAATGCGCTGCACATTTTCAATAGGAGACAGGTGTGGACTGCAGGCAGGTCAGTCTTGTACCCAACACACTTTTATAACAAAGCCACGCTGTTATAACACCCGCGGCATGTTGTTTGGCATCATCTTGCCGAAATAAGCAGGGCCAGCCATGAAAGAGATGTTACCTGACTGGTAGCATCAGGTATGTTTCTCCAAAACCCGTATGTACATTTCAGCATTAATGGTGCCTTCACAGGCGTGTATCTTACCCACGTCATTGGCCCGAACACAGCACCCATATCATCACAGATGCCCACAATTTCCAAAAACAATTCAAAATGTGGACTCGTCAGACCACAAAGCACTTTTCCACTTTGCATTCAGCCCATCTTAGATGAGCTCTGGCCCAGAGAAGCCGGTGGCGTTTCTGGCTTTTGCTTTGCATCGTAGAGTTTTAAGTTGCACTAAACAGATGGAGAGCCGAACTTTATTTACTGTTACGTTAAATATCTTTTTCACGTGTTGCCAACTGTAACTGTACAGTAATCTGAGTATATAAATATGACATAAAATTCCCTCACACCTGCCTGCAATCTCTGCTTTCTGATAATGACTCCAAACATCTCCAAGATGAATGTTGTGCCAAAGAAGCGGAGGGTCAAGGTGACTGGTGGACTGGTCAAGCATATCTCCAGACCTAAACCCTATTGAGTACAATATGTGCAGGGCATCCTCAGATAGAAGGTGGAGCAGCACAAGGTCTCGAACATCCAAAAATTAGCAAGGAAACGCAAACTGCAAAATTAATTATATATTTTTTTCTCAATGCTGCCACTAGTTTCCATAGCAACCAGCAGCAGCAGTGAGAAAAGCCGCCATGGTCTATTTAATATAAAAAACAAAAACATGCAATAGAAAGCATTACATCTGCCCCGAAATATTGGTTGTGCCTGCATATAAAATTTCTCCTGAGTCTTCCAAATTGGCAAAGAGGAGTCGTGTCACCTCCCATTACCCACAATGCAAACTGTTAACTTCATTGTAGCAGGACAAATAACTGATCGGGGACCACGCGGGAGATCGGATTTGAAATTCGTGAGACTCCCACATGAATCGGGAGTTTTTTTTGTTTTGTTTTGTTTTTTTAAGCCTTTTGGCATCCCCTCCAGCAGATGGCAACCTAGGAGACTGCCTGGTTGAGTGGGTTTGACCCTCGGGCAGCATTGGGACTGTGATGTTATTGTAGACGTTGTATGTTGTCATTTTAAAATTATAATTTTCACCGCTTATTTCATTCAACGGTGAGGTGTTTGTGTTACGAATTGAGTACAATAATAACACTTTACTGGTAACCCAGCCGCTGGGGGGCAGTGCCCTCCCCTGGGGGTGCACTGTTCCCCAGTGCCGGTCCCAAGCCCGGAGAAATGGGGAGGGTTGCGTCAGGAATGGCATCCGGCGTAAAACTTTTGCCAAGACGACCATGCGAGTTGGTAGGACGGTTTACAGGGGCGGATGGAAATTACTGACTCGCTGTGGCGACCCCTGAAGAGGGACGTGCCGAAAGGAGAAGAAGAAGAATAACACTTTACTGGTGAAGGGGTGGGGGGGATACTGTATCCCAATTTAGTTTGTTACCATGTCAAAGGATATGAAACGTTTACACACAGAGGATATATTGCATTAGGCCTGTGCACTTTATGTTGAAGAATTATTTTGTCATATATTTTTTTTATCATTCCCAGTCAAGGCTGCCCCACCAGTCAACCGCGTCTGTCTGTGTACGCGTTATTCATATTCAATATTTTTGTGTTAGTGCGCACTGCACCCTAAGCATCCTCTCAGTTTCACTTTCCCAAAAAAAAAAGTTTTTAAAAAATAAAATGATATAACAGGTGACCTTTAACCTACTGTGGCACGTGACCTGCATCACCGGAAGTTGCTAGCGGTAGTCTGCAATTGCAGCTTGCAATCACAGCTGTTGCCTTATATCTTTTTTTTTGGTTTTGTTTTTTTAACTGTCATTCAAAGTTTGTTTTATGTACAATTCACTGATGGCACTGGCAAAGAATGTGAATCTGAAGTGCCAGGAGAACATTTTTAAGATGAATGCACGTGAGCTATGATAGTGACGTTGTTGCACTTAAGACGCTGCCAAAGTGCGTCCCATGCCGCGGCGTTAGGTCTCGACAATGGTCGGCATTGCTTCGTTTTTACAAATTCACAAGCTCTTGTATCGACGTTATTTTTCTATTTCGTTCTTGTTCATGTTCTTTGTGGCTGTTGCTCATCATGGCATGCGAGTGTGTGTGCGTGCACGTGTGGTAGTGGCTCGATCGCGGGAGGTCGGTTGCTTGAAAAGTCAATCTTCGATCAAAAAAAGGTTGGACACCCCTGTTCCTAGTCATTTTCAAGAGTCAAAACAGACACCACAATCATTGCATCACACACTGTTTCGTGAAGATGCAGCTGCCTGTGTGCTGCAGGTGGTTTCTTCTTCACATACCGTAGAACTTCATGAAATGAGATGAAAATCATTGCATTTCCTTCATTTTTAACATTGGATTCTCAGGCACTATCTTGATTTGAAGTCAAACAGAAAAATAAATATTGCCTTGAAAATAAACAACATAAATTGAAAAGTTTGAAATCAAAATAAATAAACATGCCTTTGTTACATGTAACTAATCACATTAACAACAACAGCAACAACAAAAATGGAGCTCACGTGAATCAGCCGCCTTGAAGCAGACATTTAAACTTTGGAACAAAACACTCTCCCTCGGGAAACAAATTGCAGCATACACATACCATTTTTGTGTGGGCTTATAACATGACGAAATAACATTAGAAATATTTGTTTATTGCTTGAAGGGATTTCCCCTTGAGATGCCTCTAATCACTCACGCTTTCTTTTGTAGCTGCATGTTTATTTCAACCTTTGCCTGTTTCGATTGCATGTTTCCAGTGATTCAATCCCCTAATGGAAAATCATGTCCGATGATGTTGATTTAAATTTCCTGCAGGACTAACAAAATGCTGCATCCTTTTAAACCAAGTACTCCAGCCAGTGCCTGTTACAATACCAGCTGCAAGAATGTTTGATTGCTTTTTTTGAGCCCAAAAAAAATTGACAGGGTACTTTGTCAACCCAACCTGTTTGGGTTTGTCCATGCTGAGGTCACTCAGACCCCCAGATTCAACATGCAGTTGCTGCCCAAATCCTGCGCCGGTAGAGGTTGAAAATGACCAGCTGCATGATGCTTCTGCTTGGTGTTTACTGCAGGACTTGCCAGGATCGGGCTCTGTGGGGCTATTAGCAAAGGCCTCCGAACGACAGCACGGCATAACATTGGTTTCGTGTCCCCTTTAAATCAGGGCACTGTTTTTTAGGAATTTTTAACCACTTACGTATATTCACAGCAACCGGTTATTATCGCAACCACATATTCAACAATATTCTGCGGGATTGTTGTGCATCAACATTGAAGAAAGTAAAGTACGTCCGGCCTGCGCAACAGCAGCTGACTTCTTTTTCTGTGTTAGGCTCTTGCAGATTCTATTCCTATCATCCATCCATCTATCCATCCATACATCCATCTTCGAATTCCCTTTTCCTCACAAGGGTCACGGGCATGCTGGAGCCTATCCCTGCTGGGGCAGTATGCCAGTTTACTCATTCGTCGCAGAGGATCAAGAATGTATGCTGTGAGCATTGTTATATTGTCTGTGTTGCTCATCTTTTTTAGTTCAAATATCCGTTGCTCTCAGGCAGTGGTTCTTAACCTTGTTAGCCGAACCTAACCAGTTCATATGCACATTCACTGAACCCTTCAATTGTGAAAAATAAAAATACAGTCAAACCTCGGTTTTCGTCCATAATCCGTTCCAGAAGGCTGTTCGAAAACCGAAATTATTCAAAAACCGAAACCACGCTCTTTTTAAAATAAAAATGTTTATTGAACACGTCTGCTCACAATGGAAAGCAACACTAGGAAACGTCGCTTCCTCGTCTACCCGAGGAAGCGTCACTTCCTCATGAAAGGAAGGCGAGAGGAGTCAATTGGTGCATTCAAGTGCGCTCAGTTTGTTCGAGAATCGAACTTTGTTCGTCATCCAAGGCATAAAAAAACTCGAAATTTTTGGTTGAAAACCGAATTGGTCGAGAACCGAGACGTTCGAAAACCGAGGATTTTTTTACAAATTCAAGACATTAAAAACCACATTTATTAAAAACAGAAAATACAAATAAAATTACATGGCATAAGTATAGTTTTTTTTTAAATTGTATGACATACTATCACGACAGTCACACGTTGACTACTGCGTGAACTAAATTTCCCGCAGCACTGATTGGACAAGCAATGTAATGTGATCATCTGCAGCCAGCGATGGTAAAGCCATAACTAATTGACATGTTGAGTCGGGTGTGTCTTAACCTCCATGGCAGAGGCTCTGTCGAACCCCTCGGGTTTGATCGAACCCAGGTTAAGAACCACTGCTCTAAGGGTTATAACACTACAACAACAATGTTATTCGTTATCCCATCTATCATGTTTTGGATTGCTTGTTCGCATGATCCATCCATCCATTTTCTAATCCGCTTATTCTCACAAGAGTCGCAGGTGTGCTGGAGCCGATCCCAGGTGTCTGTGGGCAGTAGGCGGGTTACACCCTGAACTGGTTGCCAGCCAATCGCAGGGCACACATAGACATACAACCTCACACTGACAATCACAACTAGGGACAATTTAGAGTGTTCCATTAGCCTGCCACACATTTTTTTTTGGAATGCGGGAGGAAACCGGAGTACCCGGAGAAAACCCACGCAGGCACGGAGAGAACATGCAAACGGCACACAGGAGGGCTGGAGCAGGAATCGAACCCTGAACCTTGGGGCGGACGTGCTAACCAGTTGTTCACCGTGCTGCCTATGTTTAGTTAAAAATATACACACTTTCTCTACATGTTGAATGTCTTCGTGATAATCAATATTGACATTTGTCAACACAAAAATACCAATGAAATAGTAAATAAATGTCTGTTTTTACAGACGCCATGCCTCAAGTGGCGGGACACAACGGGCATGGCCCTATATGGCCCGCCCTTGGTAACGGAATAGAGAGGAGTACATGTGGTTGAGAAACATTGTTGTTGAGCGATCTTTAGCTGCAATAACAGCTGCAAGTGGTTTGAAGTATGTCTCTCAATTTAGCAGAGATGGGCATTCCATCAGTACTGATGTTCGTCTGTCAGTCCACCACTGATGGGATTTATTGTCCGGAAAATATGGTAATTATGGTGACAATGGATTGGTTGCAGTGGTTAACTATTTATTGTGCGAGGATCATGCGTATTCGATTTCCAACCAGAGCAGCAAGATGCTCAGTCCATCATGGCACCAACTAGGAAATGATGGCAAAGGAATGACCAGAACCCCGGCACAAGAGCCTCAGACCCCATAATTTGAATCTTGAATTGCCACAAGTGGTAAACTCAATGTGAAACATCGCAACATTAAACCGATGACTGCATTTTCCACCCTCAGAAACTTGGTTGCTGCAAAGTGTTTCAACTTGCCCAAGAATGTGGACAGGTATTTTTTTGGATGCCAGTAGGTGAGTTACTGGGAAATGGGTGGATTATCTGTCTTCACATCTGAACATTATGTTATCATTGTTCTTCTTATCTATGACGTTCACGAGTCATTTGGGAAACGCAACAATTTAAAACGCCTCACCAGCATCTTAACTGTCTCGGAAAATAAACAGCTCAAGGGCCTCCTTTGTTTCCTCAGCTGCTATGAAGGAATCTAACGAAACATGCATGAACATGCATTGCAAAAACAAAGTTCTTGGCCCCAAGGAGAAAAAAACATATAAAGATAAAACTTGATAAAATCTGCCAGCACAAGTGCAAGTAAAATGTTACAAGAACGAATTACTCTAAAAGGACCACTTTTCTGGTAACGAGAAACATTTTGCTGTTTCCAGACCGGGAATCAGATTAAAGTGACTTATCAAAGTCACAACATGTAATTTTCCTTTGTAATAAGTAAGCCCTTAAAAAGTGGGAGACACAGTCTCACACACATACACGCACGCACGCGCACACACACACACACACACACACACACACACACACACACACACACACACATACACACACACACACATATCGTCTCACCCCTCGGGTGGTGTCCATCCCCCATTCATCTCGGGTCCTCTACCAGAGGCCAGGAAGCTTGAGGGTTCTGCGCAGTATCCTTGCTGTTCCCAGCACTGCACTTTTCTGGAATGAGATGTCCCATGTTGTTCCCGGGATCTGTTGCAACCACTCATCTAGTTTGCTGTCACTGCCCCGAGTGCTTCGATCACCACAGGCATGACTATCACCTTTACCTTCCAGGCTCTCTCCAGCTCCTCTCTGAGCCCTTGGTATTTCTCAAGTTTCTCGTGCTCATTCTTTCTGATGTTTCCATCACTTGGGACTGCGACATCCACTACAACGGCTTTCCTCTGCCCTTTATCTATGATCACGATATCCGGTTGGTTTGCCTTTACCATCTTGTCAGTCTGGATCCCACC
>NW_017805343.1:82914-84767 GCF_001891065.2 Hippocampus comes | reverse complement strand
CACAAATGAACCAGTTGCTGAGGGATGGGACTCACCCAGGATGGCTAACCGAAGGGCAAACGATCCTGATCATGAAGGATCCCTCAAAGGGTGCAGTCCCATCCAACTATCAGCCAATAACCTGTCTCTCCACAACATGGAAGCTCATGTCAGGCATCATTGCAGCTAAGATAAGTGTACACATGGATCGATACATGAGCGAAGCACAGAAGGGCATTGGTAGAGATACCAGAAGAGCCAAACATCAGCTCCTGGTTGACAGAACAGTCACAGAAGACTGCAGGTCCTGACATACCAACCTGTGCACAGCCTGGATTGATTACAAGAAAGCCTATGACTCGATGCCACATACATGGATCACTGAATGCTTGGAGTTGTATAAGGTGAACAGGACCCTAAGAGTCTTCGTTGCGAACTCGATGAGGATGTGGAAAACCACACTTGCAGCCAATGGCAAGCAACTTACCCAAGTGTCCATCAAATGTAGCATATACCAAGGTGATGCACTCTCCCCACTGCTGTTCTGCATTGGACTTTAGTTGCCACGCAAGAGATTTTGGTCTCTTTATAAACACATTGGCTAAACCCCGGTGGAACGAAAAAAGACGTCGTGGACGGGACTGCTATTGTGTAGAAAAACATATATTTGGACAGAAAGAGGAAAAAGGAAAAACATACAGATCATGAAAGAGCGTGTCCGTCCGACTTCGAGCGTCGTGTCGTCTCTTCTAACTAACTTAGATGATGTCGTGGCTAGGCTAGCTTAGCTGTTGTCGTAGATCAAAGCTCTTTGATGTGTGTAACGTCGTTGCGTCAGCACTGATTGGTTGAAGCCAAAAGACATGCGTGCGTACACGTCCGCGCTGATGCAAGCACAGCGGAGAGCAGCGGACTATCGAATGCTGAGTCGCGCTTCACCCGAGTCTGTTGGTCCTTCTTGCGCGGATGTCTCTCTATGGTTTTGTGTAGACATCATTTCGGAGGACGACCCTTGGTTCCAGGCACGAGACGTTTTCTTATTTTCAGTGTGGTCCCTCCTCCTGCACCGCTGAACTCTCGACGTGCCTTAGCGCACCGTCACTGTCAGACGAACACAGAGAAGCCCCACCCCCTTTATTTATGTGGACACGGAACACGGTAACCTTCCACACAAAATAGTTCCAAACAAGTAACAATCGTGTCAGTGGCATACATCGTACTCAACAGGCTACCTGCTCTTTATTCACCAGAGGCTCATCTCGGCTAGCTTAGCTGTTGTCGTCGATCAAAGCTCTTTGATGTGTGTAACGTCGTTGCGTCAGCACTGATTGGTTGAAGCCAAAAGACATGCGTGCGTACACGTCCGCGCTGATGCAAGCACAGCGGAGAGCAGCGGACTATCGAATGCTGAGTCGCGCTTCACCCGAGTCTGTTGGTCCTTCTTGCGCGGATGTCTCTCTATGGTTTTGTGTAGACATCATTTCGGAGGACGACCCTTGGTTCCAGGCACGAGACGTTTTCTTATTTTCAGTGTGGTCCCTCCTCCTGCACCGCTGAACTCTCGACGTGCCTTAGCGCACCGTCACTGTCAGACGAACACAGAGAAGCCCCACCCCCTTTATTTATGTGGACACGGAACACGGTAACCTTCCACACAAAATAGTTCCAAACAAGTAACAATCGTGTCAGTGGCATACATCGTACTCAACAGGCTACCTGCTCTTTATTCACCAGAGGCTCATCAACCTAGTCTCTTATTTCTCTCCCGAAACAGTGTCTTCTCCCGCTTGGTGTACCTTAGCCTTCTCCGCTACGTACAATCTCTGTACACAGCTTGTAATGGAGGCTCTCGCTGGCAATCCGTAGTGGAGTCG
>NW_017805343.1:76433-82704 GCF_001891065.2 Hippocampus comes | reverse complement strand
TCAGCGTGTTATCCATTTTCTTCGCTTTGAAATGATCCATAGCTGTCTGTCTGAGATGAGGGGGCGGAGTACTCATGTCAGCTGTGTGCTTGGCCATTCAGTGGTATTTCAAACCCGACGTGCTATGATGATAGCTCAGTTTAGACTGCAAAACATACAGGTAACTTTGGTCTTGTCAGTGGAACAATCTGGCAACTTTTTAAAAGTAAACTTTCCATTCATAAACTCTTTAAGTATCCGTTTTCGGTGTCTCGCGCTGACGTGGCCGGCAAAACAGACATGGGCATGGACTTCTGCAGCGCGCTTGTTGTTTTGTTTCCGGTTTATTGATAGAGCAACATAAAATCCGCTGTGACGTGTGCCGCATTAATCTCGTAAGAAAAAATTTAATCTCGTTAAAATTCATTTAAATTAATGCCAATTATAACGCGCTAAACTGACACCTCTAATAAAAACAAAAAAACAACAACAACTAAAAAAAAAATGGGGCCATTTTTGACAGTCCCATGTTGATTCACAGCTTAGTTTTAAAGTCTTGTATTATTCACGTGAATATCTGAAGGATGACAGGGTGTAACAACTGTTATTTTGAATCGAGGCTTCCTTCCTTTTTAGAGTTCTCCCCGTGCCCGAGCATGACTATTGGACACCTGTGCCCAACATATAATGTTGGTATTTAAAGAAGAAATGTTATAGGAGTCAATCAAAAAAAGACAGACTTTATTCTGAGCTGGTCTTCATAAGTCGTATGTACTTGAAAACTTTGTGTTTACAGGGGTCTCAAAATTCACAAAAACATGAATGCCAGTGTGTTTGAGGTGATTGTCTCCATAATGCACAAAAACCTGTCAATGTCCTCATATGTCGTAATTTTGTCATAAATCAAAAAAAAATTACGTCTTAGCCAAAATCTGAATAGATGGGTGTCTTCCTGATTTTTTTTCATGGTTACCATATTT
Source organism: Hippocampus comes (assembly GCF_001891065.2). Lineage (NCBI taxonomy): Eukaryota > Metazoa > Chordata > Actinopteri > Syngnathiformes > Syngnathidae > Hippocampus > Hippocampus comes. Next base: position 81,745 of record NW_017805343.1, on the reverse strand, counting down.
TTTTGGAGCCAGTAGGACCACGGGAAAGGCACGTCCCCATATGTTGGATGAACAAACGGACGTCCTGATAATGCACCAAAACACGTATGTGTGTGTGTGTGTGTGTGTGTGTGTAAACTGAAGCATTTGTTTTCTAGCCATCTTGCATCACAGGAATGTAAGCCGGCTCTTAATTCTTATCAGTCATCAGTCTGATGAACTTCCTGGCTGTATTCACTCTGAGGATACTCTTTGACCCAAGCAAAACTTGGCCCAGGCTGTGTTTTCTCACACTGATCTAGTGTTCAACTCTTCAGTGTTACAAGATAGTGCTTTAAAATCAAATGTCCTATTATTTGAAGGTGGGGGGTGTAGCGTTTGAAACTCACTACTCACACCTGTACAGACATGACTTACTTTGCTCCATTTTTTTTTTTTTTTATGCTACTGGATTGTATTTGCATAGCACTGCCGCTCCCAGTGAATAGTCTTCAAAGGTTCCTTTGTGACAACCGCTGGCAAGTATTACCATCAGCATTTACATTGCAGGTATCAAGCGCAAGGACCCGGCCCAAGGCCACAACGTTTTTGTTTTTTTTTGTTTTTTTGTTGGGTTTTTTTGTGGGCTGTGAATGCAAATCACATGCATCGACTTCCTTTTTCTTGCTTAAAACTCATTCAATCCCAAAGACATGTTTATATTCATTGTCGGAGTCCAGACATCCAATCCCGGGTACTTAGTTTAGTTTTTTCATCCATTCACCCATCCATTTTCTACCGCTTATCCAGGGTCGGGTCGCGGGGCCAACAGCTTTAGCAGGGAAGCCCAGACGTCCCTCACCCCAGCCACTTGTTCCAGCTCTTCCCAGCGGATCCCGAGGTGTTCCCAGGCCAGCTGGGAGACATAGTCTCTCCAGCGTGTCCTGGATCGTCCTCCTGCCGGTGGGACATGTCCTGAACATCTCATCAGGTAAGCGTCCAGGAGGCATCCTAATCAGATGCCCGAGCCACCTCATCTGGCTCCTCTCGACGTAGAGGAGAAGTGGCTCGACTCTGAGCCCCTCCAGGATGACTGAGCTTCTCACCTTATTTCTAAGGGAGAGCTTGGATACCCTGCGGAGAAAACTCATTTCAGCCGCTTGTATCCAGGATCTCGTTCTTTCGGTCACGACCCATAGCTCGTGACCATAGGTGAGGGTTGGAACGTAGACCGTCCGGTAAATTGAGAGCTTCCCCTTTTGGCTCAGCTCCTTTTTCACCACGACAGATCGATACAAAGTCCGCATCACAGCAGACACTGCACCGATCCACCTGTCGAGCTCTCTCTCCCTATGTTTTTTTATTTCCTTCTTTTTTCAAATGTTGGGTTAAAGGAGGTTCTGAAAATGGCTGCTTCTAAAAATACTATTCATGAATCCATCCATCCATCCATTTTCTAATCTGCCTATCCTCACAAGGGTCGCGGGGTGGGCTATGGCCTATCCCAGCTGTTTTTGGGCAGTAGGTGGGGGACACCCTGAACCGCTTGTCAGCCAATCGCAGGGCACACAGAGACGAACAACCATCCACGCTCACACTCACACTGCAGGACAATTTAAAGTCTTCCATTAACCCGCCACCCATGTTTTTGTTATGGAGGAAACCGGGTTACCCGGAGAAAACCCACGCAGGCACAGGAAGAACATGCAAACTCCACACAGGGAGGCCGGAGCCAGAATCGAACCTTGCACCTCTGCAACTGTGGGGCAGACGTGCTAACCAGTTTCAAAAAGTTGAAGAATTTTAAAGTGGCCCTTTTAACGATCCATTTTCCCGTAAGGCGACCTGCCAATGAAAAACTTTGCAGACCCCTGCTTTACACTCATGTTTAAGCGTCTTAGTAGACTGTCCTATGTGCACGTCTACTACGGTGTCCTTGGCTCTCGTTATTTACAAGTACCTACCTGTTTTAAAGACATGTCATGCCACGTTACGCAATGCCACACAAAGAACTCGCAGATTCACCTGAAGTCTTGCATCCCAACATGACGTATTTGCCCAAGGCCCGCACACCAAACATTATTTTCGGTAAGACCGTGATAGGCGCTTGTTGCTGACCAGGCCATCAATTGAAGAAAAACACAAACGTTGTTTCTTTGGATTTGTAATGACTTGGTGATAAACCACTGAAATTTCCGACTTCACAATGTAAAAATAGCAACAATGATGAAATGTAATAGAAAATCTAAAAAAAAAAAGAAGAAGAAAGTTATTTTTATTGTTGTTTTGTTTCGGGATCTGTCTAATTCCTTCTTTTGTTACTTTGTCACTCTGCTTCTTTGGCAAAGGGGGATGGGCATTTTTTTGTTTTGTTTCCTACCACAATTTCAACAAAGGGCCTGATGCCCCTGGTCAGCACGAGGTAGCGGGTCCCACTATGAATCTGACCACAAGTTCGCAGCAAATGACTGTGGCCAACCTTGTGAGTCATGCCCTCTATTTATGATTAGTTTTTTTCTCCAATCATATGGTTAAAAATCAAATTAGAGCTCTCCAAAATCAGGCCAAAAGCCGGCTGATGATTTTCACAGGTAATTTTCCTCATGTGCAATTGTCATAATTTTATTATTTAAAAAAAAAAAAAAAAAAGTATATACAGTCAAACCTCGGTTTTCGTCCATAATCCGTTCCAGAAGGCTGTTCTAAAACCAAAATTGTTTGAAAATCGAAACCACGCTCTTTTTAAAATAAAAATGTTTACTGAACACGTCTGCTCACACTGGAAAGCAAGATGAGGAAGCATTACTTACTCCTACCCGAGGGGAAGCGTCACTTCCTCGTGTAAAGAAGGCGAGGGCCTCCTGCCCCCCCCCTGCCACTGTGATGCATGAGCAGATGGCGCACGTTTGCTGTGCTTCAGCCTGAGTTATTAAGTTTTATATATATATATTTTTTTTTTAACATGAAAATTGAAAACTATCATGCTTTCAGCACTACAAGTCACACCTTTCAATTTTCTCAAAATCCAACAGTGCGCCATATAATCCGATGTGCCTTATACTGTACAAGGATCAACATTCTGATTTCTTGGACGTAGTATTTTAAGTGTTCTGTAAAGCGCTTTGTGACAGCTGCAGTAATAATCGAACAAACAACAAACAAATAGCTGTTTTTAATATGCATCACAAGGAAGCAGTAACAGGTTCGATGAAGGCTGAAGTTTACAGCCGAAACGGTCAGCTAGTTAATAGGTTTTCTCTTCACCAAACGAGACCAATGTCTTGGAAAAAAAAGACACTTTTAACCTAATTTAACACAGATAGTTGAATTGAGTGGTTACAAAACTAGTAATCCATGAATTTGGTGTGTACAAGTAATAATACAATGAGATGATTACGTAAACATTTATTTGTAACGGCCCTTTGAGGGAAGATGTAACTCCAAAGTGGCTCGCGACAAAAATGACTTTGACACCCTTGTAGAGGATTATTTTCAGACTAGCGTTTACTGTTCTATACAAGGATCAAGTACGTTGTTTCTCATGATTGCTCCAATAAGATGCAGCGGTAAATCTGTCACTCAGTTTCAAGTCATTAAAATATCCTGCAAGATATCCTGAAAGGTGCATGTTTGTTCCGGAGTGCTGAAAAGTTTGCTAGCTCTCTGTGCGATGTAACACCCATGGTCAATGTTTCCATCCGCAATGTCCACAGCAGCTTTTGTCCTTGAAGTAGAATCAGGCTGAACATTAACCAGGCAAAGACACACAAAGAAGCTCGGTAAGTCTCAAGTTTCTTAACCAAGCCAGTCTGGATTTTCTTGACACAATCGCTATTTTTACGATATGCAGTGTATATTAATGATCTGATAAGCAGCAAAGGGGGAGGTCAGCAAGGGTGTCATGGGGGTGTACTTGTTTGAAGGCATTTGCACTTGCAGTGATCTACTCCAACCTACACATTCCTATGTGAGAGGCTCCATTCTTTCATGTCCACAGTAAGTTTCGTTTTGGGGCCTACCTATTGTTTGATCACACATTGGTGTGAATCGGCATGAATGGAATTTCACAACACAATGCCACATTGGATTAACAGAAAGGAATGAGTAATGCACGCACCCGAGAAGTGCTGCGTTACTATTCGCATTCAACTTTATGTAGAATTACCGTACTTCACAAGTGTGTCAGAAAAGTTGTTTTCCTTCTTGGCGACTCAGAATCTTTTTCGATATGCTATATTTCTCCTCCTTGTATTTCCGCGTAGGTTTTCTCCGGGTACTCCGGTTTTCTCCCACATTCCTAAAACTTGCGTGGCAGTTTAATGGAACATTCTAAATTGTCCCGAGGCGTAAGTGTGAGCGTGTCTCTGTGTATCCTGCGATTGGCTGGCGACCAGTTGAGGGTGTCCCCCGCCTTCTGTCCGGAGCCAGCTGGGATAGGCTCCAGCATGCCCACTGACCCTTGTGAGGATGAAGCGGATCAGAAAAAAAAGAAATAAAAAAATCACAGGGTGCATGCAAAATGTCAGCTGGAGGGTGCTTTAAGAGCTTGATAAAATTTGCAGCCCCTTTCCTCACTGTTCTCACCGGGGGTTCCTGATGATCAAAACCGCCAATATTAACATACACACAGTTGTGTTCGGACACAGCCAGGTCAACAACAGAAGGCACACCACTGAACAGGCCGTACGTTACAATCAGGTCCAGGGTGTGTCGTTCTAATGTGTGCTGGCTCTGAGACCTTTTACAAGGCAAAGAATATATCAATTCATTACTCATTGTAGCAAAATTCCAAAGTCACAAATGCAAATTACAGCCACCAAAAACAAACTTTAAACACTTTTATAATAATACTCTATCATCCACAAAAATGATCAGTAGCTCACTGAACAAAAAGTCCACAAAGTATTCCCAAAAAATGTTTTTTAAAACACAATTTGCACTAAGAAGAAACTTTTGGAATGTGCAACCTAATAAGACTTTTAAGACACTTTCCTTACGACCAATAATAACAATAATAATAAAACATTTCATTTATAAGCGCCTTTCAAAACACTCAAGGACACTTTACAACCAAAACAAGAACAATAAAACCACATATAAAATTATAAATAATAGAAGGAGAGATGAATTTAAACTGAATATGCAATTTTAAATAGCGATTTTAAATAGTTGACGCCGGCAACATCGGCGTCGCGAGGAGCACTAGCCCAGGGGTCCCCAACCGCTGGTCCGCAGACCGGTACCGGTCCGCAGGGCATTTGGTACCGGGCCGCACAGAAAGAACTTGCCTTATTTCCATTTTATTTATTTCGGAACACTAAAGATGTTTTATTTTGAAAAATTACCGGATTCTC
>NW_017805343.1:35392-75858 GCF_001891065.2 Hippocampus comes | reverse complement strand
GGGCGCCCCGACGAGATCCACGGCGGATGCACCTCCGGGATGGACGAGGAGCGACGCCCGGGAAGCGGTGCAGCGCAGGCAGGGAGCCCGACCACCGGAAGCGGAGCCCAAGAAGCCCCGCCGCCGGTGCTCGGCAGTCCCCCCACGGGCAGACGGAGGAGCGACAGGACGGTCCACAGCAGCATAGCCCAGACACAGGTTCCGTCGACCCCCACCACGAAGGCAGAGGGGTGGAGAAGGCACGGGGCCCTGTCTGACAGTCGAACAGGCAGGATGCCGCGACAGTGCCACCGAGGACAACCGTGCGACGACCGACGGTCCAAAACCACAACGAATTGCGACAGGAGTGTAGGGTTTCTCCCATGACGAGAGTAGACCGTAGAAACGACAGTCAACCATAAAAAAACGATAAAAAATGGAATCATTGCGGGTGAGCAGCGGCAGCCAGACGCGCCAGCGTTCACCAACCCGGAAGTAACCCGGTGACCCAGCGTGCTGCACGGAATCACTTGTGGATCGGTCAACTTATACCAATAATGTCAAGTGAATGACAGGAAAATATACAAATTGGGGTTTCTGATCGCCCCTTGATAATTGTAGGCGCCTGGGTTCCAACCCAGGTAAGCCTTTGGTCTACAGCAGAGATCGGCCCTTTACCCTATTTTGTCAGTCCGTCCTCCGTCTCCGGCCTTGTTACTGGCAATTAATACCCTACAGAAATCACTTACTTTGCTCCATATATTCGAGTACCACTGCCGATCCCATCTTGAATGGCACATTTTGCCACAACTGCAAGCATCACCATAGACAACATTTACCAAAGATATCGTAGCCAGCTTTCTTAACCGGCTGGATTGATCGTTATTGAAATGGGTGTCTGTAGGTACTTTATGTCCTCTGACTGTACACTTAGGTGGGAGTGTTGCTATAAAAATATGTTGAGGCAAGGAGTTCTGTAATGGCAATGAAGCGAGTCGTAAAGTGAGGTCAGCTTTTATTGTCAAATATGCTCTATGTGGAACATACAGGACAGATGAAATTACTTTCCTCTCTCAACCACAGTGCAGACATGTGGTTGGTTGAGAGCTAGTGTTGTGCTGTTAATAGCCTGTTAAGAAAATAAAGTGTTTGGCTACACTCTGGCCTTATTATTTTGCCTCCTGACACCACAAACATAACCCGGTTAGGGACGATTAAAGGAACGGATAAAAACTGTTCCATCTTTGCTTAGTCTGTCCTTTTCAAAAAACTTCTCGTCCCCATCCTCCGTCCCCAAAATGGGCATCCCAGGGACTGAATTCCCATCTCCGGTCTACAGGTAGACATGACAAGCAAGGTATTGTATGCAATTTTTAATCGTACTTTCTTATTCCTCGAATGGTTGCATGAGTGTGTACTGCTAGTAATTTAGCTAACACTGTTATTGTAACTATTAAACTAAAGTATACCGTACATTATAGGTATGTGACAACTGACTTGTTTCTGCCATTGTTCGCTAGGACATTTTCATGTGATCGCATCGTGCAGGTCTATTTTGCATTCCTCTCAGATAAAAATGATATGGCTTGTTGAAAAAAAAAAAATGTTTTCCGCATTTATTTTTTGATATAATATACAGAGAAATCTCTTCTGTTGCCTCATTTTCAATTTTTATCGCAACTTTGACCACCCAAAAAGTGATAGTTTATAGTTGATAATTAACTGGAATATTTATATCAACCTATCCCGGCTAATTTTGAGGATTTGAGGGGACATGCACACAAAGTTATGTTGAATATATACATTGCCAAAATTTGTGTCGCCTAACCGTGAATACGGTGAGAAGCAGGAGAGCTGTTCACCGGGATAAACTAGCTGTCCATTGACAGCGATGGTGTGGGCATCTATGGGAGCCAAACATACTTCAGGCAGATGGGGGTCGCATTTCTTATCTTGACTCCAAATGCATTTTTGCTCTTACTTTTTTTCAAACAGCCGCACACCACTTTCATACAGACATTTGGTCAAAGACCCCTCCATTGTAACAATAGTATATAAAGTAGTAATTTTGCCCACATTTTGAAACCTGTAGAACAGGGGTGTCAAACTCATTTTTGTCGCAGGCCACATTATAGTTACGGTTTCCCTTGGCGGACTGTTATGACTATGAATTTTGTGCAACCATATCAATGTTTAACCACCTCTACATATTACAAACACAGCGAACAACAAATAGAAGGGTAACTAATTTTGACAACATCAGGAATAATGTATTGTTCAAACATTGTAATTATTACATTATATATGACAATTTGAAATTTTGACTTCAGCAAGCATCATGGAAGTTGACAGGCTTGAATTGCCTTTGCAGGCCACATAAAATGATGTGGCGGGCCAGATCTGGCCCCCAGGCCTTGACTTTGACACCGGTGCTTTAGAATGTCCTAACTTCATTCATTCATAGCACACTGACTTGTTCCTTTTTTCCAATTCTGTCTGGTGACATTGTTCTTGCTGGGAAAAAAACATTGTTTTGTTGTTACGTCCCTATGTACTGGGGGCGGAGGGGGGGGGGGGCAACGTTTAAAATCAAACAAGTTAAAGACTTTTTCTTCCCCCCCAACATACTGTTTCCTGAATCTATTAGTGAGTGTTTGTAAAAGCTTGAATGAGAGGCATAAACTTTGTGCACTGTGTGGGTTGTCACGTTATAAAATGCAGTACATTAATATTCAGTGCGTTACGACTGGTGAGGCAGAGCTACCACATTAAATATGGCGCACGCGCTTACGTATCCCAGCAACCGGTCAACCCCTTTCAGGCGGAGTCTATTTATATTCAAAGTCAATGGTTTGAATTGAAGGACTGCACAATGTGCACATTCAAATCGGAATAGTCACACAAGCGTCACCGAAAGGGGTCACTTGGGTACTATATACGCTCCTAACACAACCTCCGAGAACAAAGTACTGTCGACACATTTTCGAACCGGATTATATCAACTCGGTGGAATTGAACACAAAAATGCTGAGGACAAAGAGGACAGCAGCCGCTGTGACGCTGGTAACACTCGTCTTTCTCCGCTCAAATGCCGTCACAGGTGCGTTTGTCCCGTCCGCTTCCTTTTATGGGTGTAGCTGATGGAAGGTTTTCTTTCAGACGTATTTCAACTAAACACGCAAAATAAATGTTTGGTGTGGGTGACTGTGCGTGTGTATACTGTATACAGTACTCTATTTATTGTACAGTGTTGTCGACAAGATTGAAAATTTGTAATATCGCGTCAAAATCTACCATAAAAAGTGCTTGAAAGACACCTGGAATTTCAACCGTTTTAATTCACGAAAGATACGTGATTGAGCAATGTAATGTGTTTTTTTTAAATAGATAATCCAATCCAACTTTATTTGTTAAGCGCTTTAAAAGGAGAGAACACTGCAACCAAATAGCTGTGCAAAGTTAAAAAAAATAAAAAATAAAAGAAAATGGATAATAATAAGAAAAAAATAAGAAATAAATAAATGAATAATGAAATAAATATAGAACATGGAGGTAGAGGTGGGTAAACGCGTACGATGAAAAGACACAAATGCTGGTCATGAAGGATGGGAAAAAAATCATCATAATAATTCAAACATAAATTGTACATAAAAGTTAGATTTTGTTGAATACATTTCTCCTTAATTTAGCAGTTCATATACAATTTTGATAGTTTTCTTATAGCCATGCTAAACATTCCACCTACATTTTTTTTAGATCATACATATAATTGACGATATTACACTGTACGGTTAATCGTCCATACCAACAGGTGTCAAATTCAAAGCCCGGGGGCCAGTCTGCCACATCATTTTATGTGGGCCCCACCAAGGCAAGTCATGTACATCGACTTTGTGTTTTTTGCTAAAATGCTAAAATCTTCGGTTTTAACAACAAGAAGATTGCAATCATTTTTTTAACCAACGCTCATTGAAAGGTTGTTTTTTTTAAACTGGCTTCTAATTTCAAAAGTAGTTATTCGTCAATTTGTTGTGTTTATGATACAAGATGCATATACTACATCCAGACAATTTCAAAAGTAGTTATTCGTCAATTTGTTGTGTTGATGATACAAGATGCATATCCATCCAGATGTATTTGCTTTAATTTTGCTTTGCTTTCCCCTGCTGTCAGTTCGGCATCGCAAACGAGAATCTATTTTTAATCGCCTTGCGTGGATCAAGATTGTTGAAATAAAAACAAACAGAAATAAAATTAGTGTGGAAAGTAATTGAACAAGCAGGAGTGCTTATCATTTTCTTCCAATGCAACTCAGGTCAGTCACTGTTCATGTCAAAAGAACACTTAATCAGTCGCAGACCGCAGACCAATTATCATTTTCTTCCAATGCAACTCAGGTCAGTCACTCTCCATGTCAAAAGAACACTTAATCAGTCGCAGACGCAGACCAAGTCATGACTGACTCAATGTGTTTTATGACTGAAAAGCGTTTTATCCAGAAAGGATGGGCCATACAGTTCAAAGTTGGCATTTACGATCTAGAGTTTTCTGTCAGCCGCATTCTTTTGAGGTAATTGAATTTCGAGTTGGAAAAATAGGGTTCTTTCGTGTTCATGCAAGTATGTTGAAAGTTTACACTTGCTCACCTGTGTGTGTGTGTGTGTGTGTGTGTGTGTGTGTGTGTGTGGGTGTGGGTGTGTGTGTGTGTGGGTGTGTCCAGAGCGATATAGTGGGTGTGTGTGTGTGTGTGTGGGTGTGTGTGGGTGTGTCCAGAGCGATATAGTGGTACCTCTACTGACGAAATTAATTGTTTCTGGAAGAAATTTCTTAACTAGAAAATTCTGTAAGCAGAGACGCGTTTCCATGTAAATGTCCTAATCCGTTCCAAGCCCCCAAAAAATCTGACAAATGTTTTATGAAGCAATACAAATGCATCAAAATATGTAACAAATACATGTTACAATTAGATTATTGCACAATAAATGAGAGTTGTGCATAATGTAAAAAGCAAAGATGAGTAAAGAATAAAAATGATGGTCATTTAACTTTTAACTGCCTCACCCATCGTTTTTTACCCTCTTTAGGTTATGTTCTCTCTCAGAAATGTTTTTTGCCTGGCGTTTTGTAAAGAACTGATCCAAGGATGCTTGCTTTTGTCGGCTATTAACAATCCTTCGAAAATGTCCAAGGCAAACATCAGCATAATGAGCAATCGCCCGACTGGTGAACAATTTTTCTGGGTGATTCACATTAATGTAAAACTATCAGAACGCCTCATGCCCCAAGGGGCGAATGACAAGGACGCTGTATAAACACATTCTATCTACTCATGTAGACACAAAGGGTAGAGGTCCCTCTTAGCCAATTCGAAGCCAGGAAAATGCTAGGTAATAGCCAATGGCAGAGCAGCTATAGGTATGTCTCGTTCAGGAAACTCGCAGCTGTATTTTTACCTTTCGTATCTTGAAATTTCTTTCGTAACAAGAGGCAATATTTTTCTGTTGAGGTGTTTCGTAACTTGAAAATTTCATATGAAGAGACGTTCGTAAGTAGAGGTACCACTGTATTTGGTTTTAGTTATATTATTAGTTACATTACTATAATTTGACGACAAACTTTGAACAATATTTAAAATGTTTTGTGTCGATCTCATTTTTCAGGGATTTATCCCACTGCACAGACCGTCACCTGGAAATCCACAAACTTTAAAACCATTTTGACCTGGGAACCGTTACCGACTGACTACTCCTACACTGTCGAGTTCTCTCCGTAAGCCTTTTCATAGATAATGTACAGCAGTTCAGTTCTTCCAACAGCAACGTTTTGCCCTATCATCATTTGCAATTATGTAATGGATTATGTGTGTGAAACCTTTTGCAGAGTTGCCAGAGACAAACAGAGGAACTCTAATTGCATACGTATCTCAACAACTATGTGCGATCTGACCAGTTCACTGGCTGACTTAAACTCCTGCTATGTAGCTGATGTCCTGTCTGAACCCCCACTGGGAGTAACCTCTGACCTCACTGAGTTCCCACACACAAGCTCCTCACGATTCTGCCCTGCCAATGACAGTAAGTTGATTTGAAATCGCCATCATTTAACCGGATCCCAAAAAAAGATGACAGCAATGTGGCATTGGACGGAAACAAATGGTTGAGGATGATTCGCAAATCATTGTGATTCTGTTTTTATTGATGTGTACCACAATGTCCCAACTTCATTGGAACTGGGTTTGTGCATAATATACATGATAAGCTTGAGAGAGGCTGAGAATTAGGCTACCCGTAAATGTTTGGGGCTTGGTTGGGGGCTGAGAGAAGTATATTTCTCTCCATTTTCGGTGCTGAAGTGTACAACAAAAGATTCAGAGTTGCTGAGGTCAACAGGCTTTTCCTCAACGTAGTGCTTCTCTTCAGACACTGCCACCCAGTGGGCACATGCGTTCACTGCATGGATATCAAACGATCCGCTGGAGACCTTGAATATTGGCAACTCGGAAATATTTAGAAATGAAAGATTTGATCTCAAAATAATATTTACTTTCCCTGGTAGGTATTTTGTATTTCAGTGACCACTTCCAAGTTTCGTTCTACTTTCTTATTCCATGTTTTCAGTATGCACACGTTCTATGATGAATGATGTCATGGTGCTATTTGTGTTTGGCGTGATGCGCGGTGCATGATGCAACAACAGTGTTCCTGCAGGGCTGTACTCCCAATTTATCACCTGATAGCACTGGTGCTACCAAGTTTTCACTTGGTTGCAGCAGCACATGATTTGGTCGCTCGTCCCCTACTTGCTTTTGTATGGCTGCATGATACTGGGGAAAAAAAAAAACATGCGATATTGTTGTTTAATATTGCGATGTCAATATTGTTGCTTTATTTAACATGTTGCGAAATAAATGTCGATCGCAAGGGGTGTAGATGGGGAAAAAAAACCTTTTGTGTGTCTCTGCGCATGTTATAAATGTTTTTTTGTGTTAATGCACACTGCACCTTATTCATCCTATGAGTGTCACTTTCACAAAAAGTACTTTAAAAAATAAAAATCAAGCAGGACACCTTTTAACCCTTTTAGAGCAACGGTGGCGCGTGACCCGCATTATTGGAAGTTGTTAGCGCTCAGTAGTCTGCAATTGCAGCTCGGGATCAGAGCTGCAGTAATTATTATTATCATTCAAAGCTTGTTTGACGTACAATTCGCCAATGGAAGAGGGGAGCGGATAGCTCAGTTGGTAAGGTATCGGTTTGCTGCACGCGAGACGGGGGTTCGAATCCCACTTGGGGCAATAGAAAATCGTAACATTTGACCATTTCTGGGCTTTATATGTTGTTCGAGCGACCGTATTTTCCGCACTATAAGACGCTTCGAAGTATAAGGCGCACCTTCGATGAATAATGAACTTACTATTTTAAAACTGTTTTGATATATAGGGCGTACCGCTACAGATAGAAGCTACAGTGGTGGCTGTGGTTGCGGTATGGATGCATCTAAATGGAGCTATGCTAAAGGAATACAATACAATACAACACAGCTTTATTTATCTCGAACCTTCACAACCGCTGTAGCTGTAACAAAGCGCTTTACAGAACATTTAAAATATTCCGTCCAAGAAATCAGAATATTGATCCATATCTAAGGCGCATCGGATTATAAGGCGCACTGTTGGCATTTGAGAAAACTGAATGCTTTTCGGTGCATTATAGTGCGGAAAATACGGTATTCCTTATTGGAAGTGTGAACATGACTCCAAAAAAATGTGCACAGCGTGGTACAAAGATCATTGATGATTTTTCAAATTAGGTGGAGAAAACTTTAAGAACATAAAATGTTTGAAAAAACAAATGCGCGTTGATTTCAATGTACGTATCTCGGAAATTTGCACTGGCCCAATCAGGCTATCGTGAGTGAACTTCGTGTGGCCCTCCACAGTGATGTAGTGGCCGTGGGCCACTGTTCATGTGAAAATTCAGTACAGTAATTTCCGAACAGCGCTTATTATTATTTCTACTCAGTCACCAGGCTGACTACTGCTGATATATTGTGTCTCCCAACTGGTTTGATGCTGTAACATTCTGTAATGCTGGACACAAGTACAGCACTTGGACACCGCTGGGGTTTCGTCGTATTTCTTCTTGAACTTGCAATGAACATTCTTTTCCCCTTGTCATGTTCTTAGCTTATCTTAGTTGTTTTCGATAAAAGTCTCACCAACACAGAGGAGATCATTTTGAGTTACACTGATGCTTGTGAAATTTACACGAACTCAGTATGATCGCGGTCAATTCCCACTCAATGTTTTGATCACGTTTTCAAAAATATTGCGGACACACTTTAATTAAAATGGACCGTTTTTCAGAGTTCACACGTTTTCTGCCAACAAACTACATCTGATCAGTGTCCTCTTCCCAGCTGATATCGGCAGACCGGATTTCAAGCTGGAGGTGAGCGACAACAAAAAGACGACGACGCTGTATGTGACCGACCCACTCACTGCCTTGTTTCGAGATGGTCGCCAGCTGAACATCAGAGACATTTTCTCAGATAAACTGCATTATAAAGTAACATACCGTAAAAATAAGAGCTCCGGCAAGGTAAGTGTCAACTTTCATTCCAAATCGGCTTCGATTGCAAACGAACGATTGAATTCATCGGGGAACCGTCGTTCCTCTCTTCACCGTATTCTTTCAGAAAGTGTTCATCTCGCCGACCAGTGTGATTGAGCTGTCTGCTCTGGATCAGGGAGAAAGCTACTGTTTTAATGTTCAGGCCTTCATTCCAAGCCGCAGCATTGATAAACAACTGGGAGAGTTCAGCCAAACTCAGTGCTCTGATGACGACGAACAATCCTTCTTTGAAGGTGAGTGATTAGCTCTTTTGTGCCAAACAAAATAAAGATTAAGGTCCAATTTATTAGTCCCATGAAGGGAGACTAATGTAAATTAGGAATGTCTGTAGTTTTTTTTTCCTCCCCGAGTTTCAATATGACCTAGATTCTGGAGGACTTAAAATCAACAAAAAAAGAAACTCAATTGGGAGGGAAGGTAAAAAAAAAAAAATCTCACGAGAAAGATTCCTGAATATGTTTGCGACCTCTTGCAAGTCCGTGACCCACATTTTGAAAGATTTAGTGTGGTTTATCGCAAGTTGTGCACGCCCTTGTAAAAGAACTATTTCAACTATTGCCTTCATGATGATGGAAAATTTGTGTTGCCACATTGCTCCTCCCTGAGTGGTCTCCTTATCGAGGTGGAATGGTTTGTGTTTCCCAATCAAAGCCTGGTTTGCACGGCAAGATTTTAAACTTGTCGGCGGAGTTCCAAAACCTGAGGAACCCCACACAGGGCGATTAAAGGTCCCCTTTTCGGACTTTTGACAGCGCCATACTTTACCACGTTTGCCGTGCGTTTGTGAGCTTTCAAGACGCCAACTCTGTCAAAGGACCGGACAAAGCTGTCCTTGCGCACGCCTATTCAAAAATCGTGAATTGGTAAAAACGATATTTTTATTCCCAGTATTTTTTAATAAAGACTCTTGAAGGTCCGGATGAGCTGGACCACGGTCCGCCAGTTCTGGACCACTGTTCTAAAATGTCCCTAAGTGTGATTGTTAGTATGAATGGTTGTTTGTCTGTGTGCCCCCTGATAGGCTGGCAACCAATTCAGGGTGTCCCCCGCCTGCTGCCCAAAGACAGCTGCGATAATTTCTAGTAGCCCTGTGACCCTCGTAAGGATCATGTGATAGATATTGATGTCAGTGTCCCTTGTACAGCACTTTGTATGCAGCGATGGCTGTTTGAAAGTGCTCTATAAATACAGTTGAGTTGAGTTGAGTTGAGTTCTAGCAAGAGGAGAAGAAGTTTTTGTCGTGAAACCAATATCATGCACAGTGGCTTATGCAGCATTTACGTAACCCAGAAACCTGCAATTGTTATTGTAAAGATTGGATACTGGTTGTGCTGGGAGAGGCCTTCAATATTCACACGAGCAATGACAGGGAGACCTGGAAGGTCGTGTTTGGGAAGATAATTTAACATTCCAAGAATATTTGTTGTCATCACATTGCTAACAGAGCTTCAGTCTGAGTGTGACAAGATGTGAATGATTCGCGCGGGGGGCCGTCAGGAATCAACAACAACAAAAAACAAAAATCACATGTATGTCCAGAGTTTTTCATTGTGAAAGGTCCAGTTTGAATTGACCAATTTATCATTATTTGCACTAAAATAACGGGAAACATTTGGAATAGTTATTTATAGTTTGACATCCATGTGGCCTCTGGCATGACTATATGCTAGGATGACTACTGGTAGCCTGTTAGCATTAAAGCTATCCTCTTGCAAAATTGTTCTTGACTATGTACGATTTCAAAAGACCCCCCCACCCTCGCGCAATCATTCACATCTTGTCACACTCAGACTGGAGCTCTGCTAGCAATGTGATGACAACAAACATTCTTGGAGTCAATACAAATGACTTTTCCAACTGTTACACATCTTAACATGACATCCAGTCTACAAAGACCAAGCAATAATTCTAATTAACTATTCAGGGGTGGCCCGGTAGTTGAGTGGTTAGCGTGTCAACTTCACAGTGCAGAGGTACTGGGTTCAATTCCAGCTCTGGCCTTCCTGTGTGGCGTTTGCATGTTCTCCCCGGGCCTGCGTGGGTTTTCTCCGGGTACTCCGGTTTCCTCCGACATTCCAAATACATGCATGACAGGCTGATTGAACACTCCAAATTGTCCCTAAATGTTGAGTGTGAGTGCGGGTGGTTGTTCGTCTGTCTGTGCGCTGCGATTGGCTGGCAACCGGTTCAGGGTGTCCCCCGCCTGCTGCCCAAAGATGGCTCCAGCACCCACCGCGACCCTAGTGAGGATAAAGCGGTTCGGAAAATGAATGAATGAATATTCTGGGGTAATTACATTCTAACGAGTGATGGCAGATTCAAAACATGTTACCTTGCGGGTGATTAACGCGGTGGATTGCTGTCTTTTACACCGGTGACCACGGTTTAAATCCCAGTCACGACATTCACATCATAATCTGATTGACTCAAATTCCAAACCACTGCCTGTGTTCAAATGCACCAGAAAGGGCATCTTGTGTCTAAATTATGTCAAAAACATACCAGTCGTTACTGTGGTGACATTACAAGTTGTGCCCCACTCACTGCGTGTCGTCGTTTTACCACTAGAGAGTGCTAATCGACTGCGAAAAGGGTCTTGATTTAGTGTCAAATGGATTTATGTGCTCTATAAATATCTGTATGAATGGAGTGTAATGAAGCCCAGAAACGACTCGGGCAACAAGAAGGTAAAAAATCCGTCGACCATTTTTTTTAATCTAGTTGGTGTACTTGTTTAATTTTCATTTTCCTACCCTAAGTCTTTGGTTTTAAAAGACAGTGACTGCGGGTGTTTTCTCACAGCAATCCTTTTTTTCTCGATTGCCGAAAACAACTACCTCCAGTTTGTTTTCATTCAGCCAAAGGAAATTTTGGTTCATCCAGTTGCTATTTCGCTCAAGACAGTGACACAGCATGTTGAATGAACTGCTGTCATTTGGGAAAATTGATGAAAAGCTGTGTGACACCTGCATAAACCATGAAGCATCTGACTCAAAGGGAACATACAGCGACTGAAGAAAAAGGGTCCAAGGACAAACCCTTGAGGGATCCCACATCATGGCCATTTGATTAGATTCAAAACATAGAAGGATCACAAAGAACTACTTTCCTTGAAGTAGGACCTTAACCATTTTAGGACTGTTCACTTGAATCCCACCCAAGTTTCCAACCTGTTCAACAGTTTATTTTTGATCAGTTGTCTCGAACTTTAACTTTTCGATCAGATCTGAAGAGGGACTTCCTATGCCCTCGTCTTCGCAGGAAGACTTTGGGGCAAGATTCAAGACATACTTTTGTGTCCATCTGTATTTTTGTTTTAATTGATCAATGCTGGTCATTAGCACATCTGATAATGTATCTCAAATGTCTTTTTTTCCCTACAGTGTATTCAGTGGGCGTGATTGTCGCTGTCATCCTCCTCATCTTGCTGCTGATCATCATAACTGTTGTAATAATAGTGTGCTGCAGGCGCAAGAAAGGTGCCCTCAAAACGGAAAAAGAAGGCGTTCCACTCCAGAGTATATAAAGGGTTCGCATCACAGTCACCCATCATTATTACGGTACGCGATAGTTACAGATATTGGATGGACATAACACTAGTCCCAAGAGTTTCTTTTTTTTTTCTTTTTTTTTTTTTAATGCGAGAATCAATACATCGGTTTCTGTGAAACCACTTTTTAATTTGTCAGATGTTCTGTAGACTATTGCAGAAAATAACTTATTTGCTGTCTTGTGAGAATTCCGTCAGGCTCAAATTAAAATAGTAAAAATATATTTTTTTAATCATTATCCTCTTCATCACCATAATAATTGGAGTAGATTTTTTTGTCAAACCAAAAAAGATCAACACAAATCCCAATCTCATTTTTGATTGACATATTGTCCTTAAAATCTGTTCAGATTTGTGTATTCATGCTGCTTTTGCCAATCATTGTGAAATATCACCTCCACTGTTTTTTGACGACTAAGCACTCTTAAGTATTCACTTTGCTCCTGAGACTTGTTTCTTAGGTTTGACAGAACACTCTCATCTTCTTGTTTACTGTTTCAAAGCACCAAATGAAGCACAACTGGTGTTTGTCGATAATGTAATAAATATACGGGCTGTGTAGCAGGCTACAGGACGGATCAAATCAGTTTGCCTGTTTCGAAGTCCTTTTGCGCCCTCTAGTGGATTAGTGCATTTACAACAAGTGAATCGTCGCTTGGAGAGTGGTTGTGTGCGTGTTGTTGACTGACAAAATCTAAAAGATAAAACACTGAAAAATAGAGAAATATGTTCGAGGATGCTTACTCAGCTTTGTGTCAGCTCCTCTATTCGTGGCTCCGGTGAAAATTACTTTTTTTGGGAGCGGTTGAAAAGGTGAGTGTGAATCGCGATTGGTTGCCGTCGGCGGGACCCTGCTTGAGCTGGTATCACGTTCACGACTTTTTCAAATGTAGAACACCCATCAACTGAGAGAGAATTCACAGTCACATGTGGCAAGTATAGCGTCGATGACCTTGCTCTTGCGTAATCCACAGCAAAATAACAGTATGTGACGAGTTCTGGCTCGATTCATGACAAAAATACAGTTTCAAACAAGACACAAAGGTGTGAGTCCCCGTCGCTAGGTAAGAGATTTTCTCTCTTTAAGTCAAAATATCAAATTCCAACAAGGAATGACGACTATACTGCCCAGATGACAACGTGCTGGTTGCTTATCGTTGGAGGGGCTACGCCAACACTTCTTGATCATGCCACCGATTTACGTGAGTTCGAGCGATGGTGAAGTGAGCAACATATGCTGACCTTTTGGTCCATTTTCTTCAATTTTATCTTCTGCAAATGTGTGGTCATGGCAACAGAAGTATGCAATATCAGTCTTCTGCTTCATGCAATGCCCGGCCGCCATTTCCCTCCCAGCCGTCTCTCGAGTGCAACGCGGTATTTTCTTCGTCTGACAAATCGGAGTCAGTCTCGCCATTTTCATTGCCAGACTCTGAATCCAAGAACCTTTCTGGACCTTTCAAAAAGTCTTTCAACGTACCATAATTACGCACTATAAGGCGCACCTTTAATGAATAGCCTATTTTTAAACTGTTTTCATATACAGGGCGCACCGCATTATGAGGCGCATAGAATAGACACTACAATAGTGGCTGCGGTTGCTTTATGCATCCACTAGATGGAGCTACTCTAAAGGAATATAATACAGCTTCATTTATATCAAGCTTTCACAACTTCTGCAGCTATAATAAAGCACTTTCCAGAACATTTAAAATACTACGTCCAAGAAACCTGAATATTGATCCATGTATGAGGTGCATCCGATTATAAGGCACACTTGTCGGCTTTTGAGAAAATTGAATGCTTTTCGGTGCGCCTTTTAGTGTGGAAAATACGGTAGATACAATTTACCGATTAAATAAGGCGTTCATTCACACAAACATTTTGTGGAACCATCTTTAATTTGAAATGTTTATATGTAAGTCAGTGGTGCATAGACCTTGACACACGCATCACCGCTTCATACATGCATGACCACAGTCTGACACCATTTCGGAAGTCACTGAAACGTTTCTGATGCGTTCTTCAAGTGGAATGAAGATTGCACCTCACCCATAAACTCTCATCCCCTCCCAAAATAAAAAGAGTTTGGTATTATTTGATAATATTTTTTAATTATTTTACACCCATCTCATGGACAACTTGAACAGCTCTCTTTTTGCAGTCTGATGAGTGAAATTATTAAACTGTTATTTGTATTGATACATACTTCTGTGAAGTAATTTAGGAAAAGGAAAGCCAGTGAACAGAAAATAGTGTGGAGTGATCTGTTATCTACATACAGTAATAATATAATATTTTATCAATCATGTATAATACTGTTCAAGAGTTGCTGTGAACTTTGAAAATTACCCTGGATGTTTGTTTCATCTGCAAATACTGTAATATGAATTTCAGGAATTGTGATGTCTTTGATGTGCATGATAATTCATATTTGAAGTCGATATTCATATCCACATTTTTTTTTCTTAAATTAATTAATTACTAAAAACTTTAGCTCTTGACTGCATTAAGTACATTTATGAAACATGTTTTGAGTTTGTTTTTGTCTTTTTAAGATTCTTTGAGTATGGACAACTATTGTTTTAAATTTTTAACATGAAGTGCAAGGAGCTCACATGCTCAGCAGCATGGGCGTCATTAGGCCTATTTTAGGGAGGCTTCAGCCTCCCTAAAAATGCCTTTAGCCCCCCTAAATAATTTCATTGCATTATTTAAAAAAAGTATTATTTATTTTTCCTGTACTTTTGCTTATATATTGCATCAAAATCAATGTAATGTGGCCATCTTAAATTACATTTCGATAACCTGCCATGATTGTAATGTTAAATCTCCCAGGTTTCCTGAGCGCAACAGGTGTTGCGTTAGCATTTGACGTTTCTGTCTCCATCGCCACATCAAATGCTAACGCAACAACTGACAGTTCATTGCCGAAAGTCAGGTTGAGTCGACAGCATGGATATTCGACAGTTTTTTAGAAAGGTAAATTAAGTATTCAATGCATCCATGCTGGTAAAACTCGTGACTATAGTCCGCTAAAATATCTCCAGTAACAGCAGAAACTGCACTGTAACAAGTGTTCACTTTTGGATAAATTAAGGTGGTGCTTAATAAAAATTAAGCAACATTTTATTATTAAATAAATAAATAATCATCTTTTTTAATTATTTTACACCCATCTCATGGACAACTCGAACAGCTCTTGTTTTGCAGTCGGATGAGTGAAATTATTAAACCGTTATTTGTATTGATACATACTTCTGTGAAGTAATTTAGGAAAAGGAAAGCCAGTGAACAGAAAATAGTGTGGAGTGATCTGTTATCTACATACAGTAATAATATAATATTTGTCAAACCAGTTTTTGATTTTTATCAATCATGTATAATACTGTTCAACAGTTGCTGTGAATAGGGAAACAAATCCCTATCCCAGCTGTCTTCGGGCAATAGGCAGGGAACACCCTGAACTGGTTGCCAACCAAACAAACGCAACAAATAATATGAATTTCAGGAATTGTGATGTCTTTGATGTGCATGATAATTCATATTTGAAGCCGATATTCATATCCACATTTTTTTTTCTTAATAAAAACTTCAGCTCTTGACTGCATTAAGTACATTTATGAAACAGGTTTTGAGTTTGTTTTTGTTTTTTTAAGATTTCCCCTTGTTCTTGAAACCTAGTGACGCCCCTGCTCAGCAGCATGTTTTATAAAGTTAAATGAAAACAAGCCTGTTTCGAGTCATGAATGGGGCAATGAGTATGGACAACTATTGTTTTAAATTTTTAACATAAAGTGCAAGGAGCTCACATGCTCAGAGGCATGTTTTTTATGAAGTTAAATGAAAAGCGTGTTTCGAGTCAGTAATGGGGCGGCAGGGAATGAATATATCATATTAGGCCAATGCACTTCATGTTGAGAAATGTTTTTTCGTCAAGAGATATTCTCTAATTCGTCACAAAAATCACCTGCTCAGCCATGTACTGTACTGTAAACCCCTCAGGCAGTGGCTCTATTCAAAATGTTTGTGCGTGTGTTTTCAGTTTCACTGAAACGCGGAGGACCAATTCGGGAAACGCTTCGGACTTGCGCAACGTTTGACAGCCATGTACTGTACTGTAAACCCCTCAGGCAGTGTCTCTATTCAAAATGTTTCTGCGTGTGTTTTCATTGAACCGCGGCCAGCTCTTCCTTTGGACAAAGATATTGTAGTTTGGAAACTACAGTTGGAAAAATGTTCCAGTCGCGTTTAATTTAGTTTGAGATATTTTGGATTTGTACGTACTTCACATTCACTTACAAAAAAACGGCGTTGGCAGATATTAACAGAGCATACAAAAAGAGCTACAGTGTTGTAAAATGTTCCAGTCGCGTTTAATTTAGTTTGAGATAGTTTGGATTTGTACGTACTTCACATTCCAAGAAATCCTTACAAAAAACGGTGTTGGCATAGTTGCTTGATGTACAGCTTCAGCTTTTCAACAGTCATGTCTTCACAGATGTTTAAGTTACCCATGCCATTGACACGAACACCGCCCCTTAATATACCGTCACGGATGCTGGCTTTCAAACTTCAGACAGGGGCACACTGTGGGAAAACTTAATCAAAAGCACTAAGACAGTCCTGAAAACCCCAATAACGAAAAGTAAACAAACAAAAACCAATGACAGTAACACACTGACACGATGACAAGTGGTCGGCATGGCAGTCCTTATAAACAAAAAGAGCCGATGATGAAATGACCAACAAGTGCGATGCTGGGGGAGAAAGCCCTCTGATGCCCCCTGCTGGAGAACAGATACTGTATTCCAATATATTTTATGACCACGAAAAAGGATGGAGAGCATTTATTCACAGGGAATGAATATATCATATTAGGCCAATGCACTTGTTGAGAAATGTTTTTTCGTCGAGATATTCTCTAATTCGTCACAAAAATCACCTGCGCATCACACATTTGTGCCTGTAATTTTACACATGGCCAGGAAGTGGTGTCATATAGTCAAAGCAAGAACTTTATTTTTGTTTCATCAATCCCTAGGTTAGAGTTGTTGATTTTACCAGTAGGAAACGTTTTGCTTGTTTTGGTTTTGGTTCACCTTGAAGTCTTTTAGTGAAGGTATCGATTGATGGTGAAATTTTTGTTCTGATATAAAGCAATTATTCGCAGCAAACAAAGATAAGTGTTTTGGTGGCTGCTTCGAACTTGAGGGAGTCTTGCTTGATGTACAGCTTCAGCTTTTCAACAGTCATTTCTTCACATATGTGTAAGTTACCCATGCCATTGACACGAACACCGCCCTTTAAGATACCATCACGGATGCTGGCTTTCAAACTTCAGACAGGGGCACACTGTGGGAAAACTTAATCAAAAGCACTAAGACAGTCCTGAAAACCCCAATAACAAAAAGTAAACAAACAAAAACCCATGACAGTAACACACTGACACGATGACGAGTGGTCGCCATGGCAGTCTTTATAAACAAAAGAGCTGATGATGAAATGACCAACAAGTGCGATGCTGGAGGAGAAAGCCCTCTGATGCCCCCTGCTGGAAACAAACAGAACAAAACCATGACAGGGACTATTCCGCGGACGACAGGTAGAGGCGCGGTCGACTGGTTGGGCCCTCCTGATTTAGAGTGTCCAATCAGCCTACCATTCATGTTTTTGGAATGCGGGAGGAAACCGCAGTAGCCGAAGAAAAATCCCGGGCAAGCACAGGGAGCACTCACCTTGAATCAGTCCATTTTAGATGAGCTCGGGCCCAGAGAAGCCAGCGGCATTTCTGGGTGTTGTTGATAAATGGCTTTGGCTTTGCATAGTTGTTATATCCGGTGGTCTGCAATATTGTATATTTCCCATGTTATAGCCCCAAAAAAATACAGTGGTGTCAAGTTTAATTGTGTGCATCGTTTATTTCGATATTTTATACAGAGACTCATTGGAAGACAATCTTGTGCACCTATGAGCCAATTATAGACACATTTCATAATTTATGAGATTACCAATAGCAACCCCCCCACCCCCCAACAAACTTCAGAATGATATCACTGTAAAATTTAAGAGAAGTCAAAATCAACGGAGCAAGAGATAGTCAGTTCTAAATGATCCTACATTGCAGAGGTTATCGTTCTAATCCAAATAGAAAACGGTCACGTGAAACTGCCGTTAAGTCAGCGGTCTGATGAAACGATTACCTTGCACCAGAGTGCTGACAACAACAAATAGCACATTGACATAACCTCGAGCCTGACGTACCGATATTTAATTATGTGACTCTTGCTTTGACATCTGAGCTGACTCAGGATTTGTTTGGCCAGCTTGGACACAGCTAGTCAATCAAAATGCCATTAAAGGATCAAACAGCTGTCCGCCTTCAAACAATTTAGATTTAGAAAAAAAAAAAAACATGAAGAGTCATTTTTGAGTGTGCCAGACAACACTGGTAGAAAATGCTGAAATAGTTTACAAGGAAATGATCTTCCTCTGAAATAAAAACAGTATAAATAGGGTCCTGTACACTGTCCTGGACACTGTTCACAATGGAACAGGACAATTTACGCCAAGTGTGGTTAGTAGGCTTCATGACACTATTATGTAGTGATGTCATCATCTCTAATCATTTTTACACGCGTAAAACATTCAAGTTCGCAATTCAGATATTTTTCCTAAAATCATATTGACAAATGAACAGGTCCCAATTAATTAAAAAAAACAAACCAAAAAGTTACTACACCGTTACCGCATATCAGTGATAGGCACCGTTTTCTGTGCAAATTTTGGACTGGATTAGTAGACAAGTGCATTTCAGTGAGGAGTCACCGGTCAAGAGCCATACTCCACAGTTTCTTCTGTGATGGGTTTGAATTCGTAGTTTCCTCGGCCATCCATGTGCAGGTAATACTTGACAGAAAAAGGGTGAAAGGTTTAAGCAAAAAATTCATTTGTCACAACAGAATTATACCTAAGAAATCTTGAAAAGGGTTTCACACATGTCTTGTCTAATTTTGAAAGGATGTATTTTCATTCACAGCCCAAGAATATCGCAACTCCATTTTTTCTTTGCACCTCACCTATTATCACACTCCATAAGAATTAGAACCGACACTGTTGAACTCTCCTTTGTCACCCGATATTAGCACTGTGAAACTTTGCTAATCTTCAGGATGGATTAAGATAATTAAGTTCTTCATTTCAAAGGGGGCCATTATCATGCTATTTTAAGATTTCCACGGTTAACTATGGGCATAGACATATATCATTATACAGTGATCCCTCGCTATATTCATCTCTCCTTTTATTATTTATAATTTTATCTGTGGTTTTATTGTTCTTGTTTTGATTGTAAAGTGTCCTTGAGTGTTTTGAAAGGCGCTTATAAATGTAATGTATTATTATTCTTATTATATCGCGGCTTCAGTGCATCGTGATTTTCTTCCCCAAAGAACTGCATTCATTTAAAAAAAAAAAAAAAAAAATGCCGAATGACTCAGAGGTTTTGTACATGCCTGTACTGTACTGTATAGGCAACAGGCACTCGTTCAAGGCGCATGATTGGTCGCCAGCGCAACGTCGACCAATGACAGCACGGGTGGATTTATCCCATGAGCTGATTGGCTGTGCATCTTCGCAGCTCCAACCAGCACTTTCCCTTGTGTCTCGTCACCAGGTTGACTCTTTGATCAGTATCTTAGTGGGCCGAAGGGAGCCGCTTTTCCCCAACGCTGATGCAAAAATTCAAATGTTTATGATGAGAAAACCTTTATTTGTCTCACAATGGAGAAATTCCCAATTTACAGCGGCAAAATTATGAAAGGGAGAAGTAGAAGAAGAAAAAGTATATCAATACATATAAATTATAAAACATAAATATAGAATTTACCTGGTGGCTAATCGTGAAAGTGGACGTGCGTATAGTCTGCAGGCGCGGTACGGTGGGGGGCTCCTTACTTTTTATGTATAAACAATTTTTTTTTTTTTTTATTGGGCAGAGCTGTTGTTTAGAGTGCAATAATGAGCAGAAATGCGTGAATGGAAAAAAACATTTCAGGGATCCTTTTTTTGGGAAGGAATTAGCATTTTAACACGGCTAAAAGCTGAAAGAAAATTTTAGTGTGGTATGATATGGCCCCTTTAATAGTAAACTTATTGAGGGTTGTCTCGTGATCGCTATATGATTAATTGATTATACTGTTGACAGTTAAGTTAATCACTGCATGACAAGTGACATGTGAGTTAAATGCTTGAGATGTTTGGCACTTCTTTAGAAAGTACTACATATTCTCAAAAATATGTATTATTGTTTTTTTTTTTTTTAAATGATTGATCAAATGTTTTTTGGGGCTGTTGTCTTTAATGTTCCATTAATAACGTTGCGTTGTGTTCCAATGTTCATCTCAATTCTTACCTCGTGATGCTTCCAAAGAGACTTCCTGTGAGAAACCGTGAACAAAGTAATGCCCACCTACAAAAGAAAGACAAGACAGGACTAGTTACAGTGTCAATAAAGTAAAAGCTGTTCAAACTAGATCACATCTATATGCTTGATAAAAATTTTAAAATAAAATTCACCCGTAGAGTTTTCGCTCTGATTATTCAAATACACATTTATTGATCAGTGAGGAATGTGCTGCGCAGAATAAAAGCAGTAAAATTTACATGAACATGTTAAAATAAATACAGCATATCCTTGAAACAACTTCGGATTTTACCACCCTAACTTTTGGTGTCGGCCATCTCCTGTGCAAAACCCATTCAAGGTCATCCCACAGACTTTTAAAGGTAGACCTTGACAGAACCATCTGTGAAAGTTGTAAGCTGAAACGTAACATTTTTTTAAACTAATTATTCGTTTATGTCATGCCAATAATGAGATATTTCTGAAATAATGCTGCACAAGAACGAGAGGGAAAAGCGGAAGGAACTCGATTGTGTCTGCAAATTTAGAAAAAGAAAAAAAAAACACGCTAGCGTATGTTACGCTATTGTTTAAGCAAGCTTATATTTTACCATACCTGCATCCAATAATGCAATGTGTTGTGGATGTGTTCAATAAAGAAATAGCTCCCCTAACTGACACTAAGCCACTTATCAATTCACACTCACAAAACATTCATTGGTAGTTTGACTACAGTTCACATTTGGATATCGTGTGAAAAAATCTGTGTGGGAAATTGTTAAAGATATGACGGCTGTTTATCAGATTCTGTGTCGGCCGATTTATCTAAGCAATTTTTTGTTTTTTTTTTGTCTACCCCAACTCGACAGAAAAAAAACAGCAAATCCTCGAGGACTAGATTTGAAAGGGCTAGTTTCACGGTACCAACAATATTTGAGTGTTTTATTATCTGTAAATTACAGTAATTTTATTTTTTTCTGTGTTACCTATTAAGTTTGCAAGTAAAAAAAAAAAATTAATTACCATTTAGGTCACGGTTTTAACATTAAATATTTGAATAAAGAAGTCAACTTTTTTTATACCCACTGACTGTTGAGTGAGTTATCCATGTTTCCATACTATCTCGGAGTACCCTTTAATGAGAAGTTCGCAATTGAAAGAGATCATACCATTCTGCAATGGCTGTAGATGTAGTCTTCCACATCAACACTCACGGCACTGGTGCACTCGTCCAGGATAGCAAATTGGGGTTTGTGGTAGAACAGTCGGGCCATCTGCAAAGACAAGAGAAAAAAAGGAATGAAACGCAAAATTACAGAGTTCAAAGTGAATATTTGTAGAAGGTTTTACATCGCATTTTTTTCCCCCCAAAGAACTGTATTCAGAAAAAATTGCCGAATAATGCAGAGGTTTTGTACACGGCTGTACGCATGATTGGTTTCCGGCGCGAGGTTGACCAGTGACAGCACGAGTGGATTTATCCCGTGAGCTGATTGGCTGCGCATCTTCGCAGCCCCGGCCAGCACATTCCCTTGTGTCTCGTCAAGCTGTTGACTCTCTGATCAGTATCTCGTCGCGAGGTTGCGTTTGCTACGTGCGTGGCGGGGAGAGCGAGAGCAAGAGAGTAAAGTTTGCATGTTCTCCTTAAATCTTGATGAACAGTGTACATGTGATTAAATACTTACTCAAGGTACTTGTGGTTGTTCTATAAAGTGACAGTTATAAAACACAGTAGAGATGAATACTTACAGCCATCCTCTGCTTTTCTCCTCCACTCAAAACAT
This sequence comes from Hippocampus comes, assembly GCF_001891065.2. Lineage (NCBI taxonomy): Eukaryota > Metazoa > Chordata > Actinopteri > Syngnathiformes > Syngnathidae > Hippocampus > Hippocampus comes. The sequence continues at coordinate 53,508 of NW_017805343.1, read as the reverse complement.
CCATCCAGTCCTGCACTGAGTCCCAACTGCCCTCCCTGTTTAAGATGTGGCCCAGCTGAACATTGTCCAAGTACTCCTTCAATACCTGGAGTCATGGGGAACAAAAGTAATGCGATTACAAAGACGCCACTGTATTTCTTGGAAGACAGAACTCAAGTAACACCAAAAATTTCCAACGGTTGGCGGGAGCCCTCACACTAGAGCAGTCCTTCTCAAATAGTAGGGTGCGCCCCCCTCCGAAAGGATTGGTCCATTTCTTAACAGTTTCTGTTCTTTTATATTATTCTACATTAGATGCACTGTTGAATAAAACTGTTTCAAACGAATGGAACATTTGTCAGGTAATTGAATGTTTATCGTGCTCTCATTTGTCATCTGCAGCAAGGAATATGCAATACGTCAAATCCAGCTTGATTTGATGAGTGGAAAGCTTTCACTTGTCAGTCTTATGCTGCACCGCTGCCACCAAGTGGCAAACTGAACAACTACACAGGGAACTGACTCAAGACACATCGTCACTGGAAATAACGGAACGTGGTGCGAAATTAAATCTAAAAGTCAATGAAAATTAATAAATAACATGGTAGGTGAATGTCAATAACGAATACTACTGCATTAAGAAAGAATGAACAACAACAAACCCGTAATTATTGACTATTATTATTTATTAACTATGACCAAATAATTGCCTCTAAGGTATGCTGGCTACGCATTCAAACTATACAAGCATAGCAGGTTTTTTTGCTTTTTTCTTTTTTTTAGCCTCATCGATACACACACACACGCACGCACGCACACACACACACATACATACACGATAAACAAAATTCACAGTTCCGAGTTATCATTAGCACCACAATTCAGTACTTTTTCAACATGTTTTTTATAATTGCTTGCTTTTTTAAAATTATTTAGACACTTCAATGTCCTCCCTGATAAAAGATGCTTACAAACGCAAAGAAACAAGGTTAAAAAAAAGAGAAATAATTAGAAAAACACATAGCAGTGCTGGCAATTGATGGCAATCTACTTCCAGAACAAATCTCTCTCCTCACACAGAGAGAGAGAGAGAGAGAGAGAGAGAGAGAGAGAGACCCACATACATACAGTATCTCTGGATGTCTGGATGTACAGTCTCATTGACTGAAGATGGACAGCAGATGAGATCATGGTAATCATAAATCTAAGGAAATGATATTCCAAATCCAATTCAAAGTGGCCATGAGAACCGAAAAGCATTGCACTACACTTCTCCCTCTCTTGCCCCACTTTTGTCTTTTTTGTCTCGGGCTGACCGGTCGCGGCCCTCCGGGAGAAGCCCCACCGCCCCTTTAGGCCAGCCTGCTCCGAGCCCTTCTGCATGTGCATGCCCAACATAGTACAGTTTGGCTTTTAATGTCAAAGTGGACTTTGTCTCACCTGATCAGATATTCCTTTCCTCCTTTGTTCTTCAATGGTGTCAGGGTAAATCACTTGGTCCCTCAGAGAACCAAGGGTCATATAGGGTCTCTGGGAGGGAAAAAAAAATGGTGTTGCTGAACACATTTTTCCTTTTATTTGTCAGTGTTGGCACCGTCGCCAGTTTGTATATGTTACCTGTGGAACATAAAAGAGCTTCCCTCTCTCTGGTTTAGTCAGTTGTCCCCCAAACAGAGGCCAAAGCTAGAAAACACATAGACACAGTTACTTGAAAGGTTCTATAGTGATAACGTATGTATACACAGACATCCATTGAACATACTTAAATGCAGTTCAAGGACTTGATTTTGAGCATGTATGTCAGATATTTCAATTTAACCCCAATTCCCTGGCGAATAAAGGGAGTCGACTGTTGTTTATTTATCGGATCGCTGTATGGTTATTGTTTTTTGTTTTTTTAACTCGCTAATCAGCTCCAAAATCCTGATCGTGAAAAACCAAGGCACAATGATACTTTTGGACTGTCTCATCCCTCTCACCTGTTGGACCGTGTGAGTCATTTCAATGATAAAATGCATGCTACATGAAATAAACAGCAGATGGAAAAAAAAAACAACATATTTTCCCTTGTGTAGAAAACAAAAAACTTACTTCTCCAAGGACTCTGAACAGCGAGCTCTTGCCACAACCATTTGGTCCGCACACAAGAACATTGGTGCCAGAACTCACCTTGAGCGGGTAAGAAAATTAGTTTTAGCTTTTAGTTTTCGTTCATGATTTAATTTCACTTCTAGTATTTAAAAAAAAATAAACTAAGTGAAAAGGAGACATCTATCATATCATCTATCATCTGAATGTGTTTTGCCTCCAAGTGTTTCATGCCACAAATGGGCGTGGTCATTTTTTTTTTTTTTTAACCAAGGTAATGAAAGTGAAAGTCAAACTGAGATAATCACACACTTGAATAAGCCTTATTCAACAGGCAAAATTCAGTTTCAATTTTGCAAAAATGTATCCACAGTAAAAGGAATCACTTTACCTCAAATGTGAGGTCTCTGATTAGAATGTCTCCATTTGGTGTTGCCAGAGGGGTATGGTCAAATCTGCAAAGTAAAAAGGGTTTCAGCTAAAAAAAAAAAAAAAAAAAAAGAAAAAGAGGCACAAATATACTTACTTGATGATATTATCTCTGTTGATAATTTCACCTTTTCCAGGCACGAGTGTCAGACTTTCTGTTGCGTCAGTCTCTGTAAGTAAAATACACCATTCAGTCAGAGCCAGTCCACTGATTTTGTTTTTTTTTGTATTATTCATTGAACATCAGAATTACTAAAACCATGATTTTCTAACAAGAACAACTACAATAGGGTGGTCAAGTGTGTGATCACTCGCATCCACTTGTCTCATTAATACGTCCAACAGTGCACCATGGCTGGCCACAATTATACCAACGGCGAGCTGAATTCAGGCGAAAAGCTTATTTACACATAAAATATTTTTTATCAATTAGAAAATTGACCATTTTGAACCAGAATTATCTTGCAAAGCAGATAAAAGGATATCAAAAATTATAAAAGATAAAAATGCTTTCGCGGGATATTTAACAAATTTACAACACGAGTCATACAGTAACATGACTGGAACTGTCACGTTCTCAAAAGATTAAACATTTGTAATTTATTTCATTTTGGAAAATACGTTCATAAAATCCAGTGTGTTAAGATCATTTGTTTGCAACGTCTAATTGAGATGTATTTGTCCAATTTGGTAGCCTTACTCAGAAGGTAAGCTACGTGTAGGATTTTTGTTGAAAAACTGTGTCACCTATTTACATTTACATCAAGCAATGTGTCACTTCATACCAAGAACAGCTGCTGCAAAGCAAAAGAAAACAGTGATTGCGACAAACCATATTCACCCTTCTGTTGGGAAACCATGGTGCGTTCATATTTGCCAGAATTTAAATCCTTCAAGACTTTTAACAGCTCAGTGATACGAGTTGTGAATCTGTGGGGGAGGAGAAGACAACAACCAAATGAGATCAGAAATAACTGAATTGAGCAGAGAAGATTAGTCTACTGACTCTACTCTAAGCACTACTCTACGTTTGGTCATTAGTCGACTGGCAAAATACTGTATTTTCTGCACTATAAGGTGCACCTCAAAACATTCAATTTTCTAAAAAGACGACAGTGCGCCTTATAAACTGATGTGTCTTCCATGAATCAATACTCCGATTTTCTGGAAAGCGCTATGTCACAGCTGCAGTTGTGAAAGCGCTATATAAATAAAGCTGTGATGTATTGTATTCCCTTCAGTGTAGCTCCATCTAGTGGATGCATAACGCGACCGCAGCCAACATTGTGGTTTCTATGCTATGCGCCTTGTAATGTGGTGTGCCCTATATGTGAAAACTGTTTTTAAATAGGCCATTCATTGACGGTGCGCCTTATACTCCGAAGCCTAATAGTGCGGAAAATACGGTAATTGTTCGTGGCAGTCGTATTCAGGAATAATGATGAGGGGAAAAAATGTGAAAAGCAGAGAAGCCACTGCTCATTCCACACAATTGTTGTTGTTTTTTCAGAATTAAATACTTACCCTGAGAGCCGAGTCATTTCTCGACCAGCGAGAACAATCCTGCCAAGAGCCTGGGACATCCGAAGGAGCATCCTGCCACTCTGGTAATAATCCTACCGAAAAAATGTCCAACACTGCTTAAGACTCATTGTTTAAAAACACATCCACTAAACATTTTTCAGAACAAAATATTTTTTGATTCGGGTCATTGTCATTCAGTGTTCAAGATGATCTGAGGGTGGATGAAGAATTTAAGCAGGCTATAGTATCTCACAAAAATGAGTACACCCCTATTTTTGTAAATATTTTTTCCTATGTTTTCATGGAACAACACAAGGGAGAAGACACTTTGCTAAAATATTGACAGTGTGTAGCTCTTGCCTGCGAATAGAATGGAGATTTCTTTCCAGTGAATGGGAGCCATTGCTTCTTCATAGGGAAACGTGTTAATGGCATCTATAAAATCCTAAATTTGGGAGCAATGTCTCTAATACTTTTGGAATAGAAAGAGTTCATGCATATACATGAGCAAATAAATTTGGATGATGATCAGTCATGTTTTTCATGCATTAAGTGATGTTAACATTTTCTCTCTGAAGCATATAACGTCAACAAAATCAATACTATTGCCACCTTGATCATCATCATGTGGAGCAAGAATTCTTTAATTCAGACACGCAGAATGTTATTTTCCACCAAATGCCATTTTGAACTTTCACAGACCAGTATGAGAGCGTGTGAGTGTGTTTACACCAATTTTAAAATGTTCCCCCGTTACATTTACCAGTCACATGGCACCAAATAGGGGAAAATATAGATAGGGGAAAAAATTATAATGGGGCCCAATTTGGATGTTTCACTCTGGAGTAAACCCACTTTTGTTGAGTTATTAACAGCTGTTTTGAGGGGCCAGCAAATTTCCATTGTGTTACAAGCGACGGACTCCATTGTATTGCCATTTTTCTTCACAGTAAATCATTATTCCACACTATATTTTCTTCCTGAGATTACAAATCTAAATGGTCAGAGTCATTTAAAAGTGTGGTCCACGATTTGTACAATTGACATAATGATTTTATTTGCCCACTCTTAGCTAAAACAATTCAAAATACAATGAGGGAAAAGGCAGTGGAATTGCATTTTTTTCTGATGTAGGAGTGTGATTGATCTCGCTGACCTCCAGGAGCTCAGACTGTGTGCTGTGATGATGTCGCGGGTGGGACAGGTTTAAGAAAGGCCTGCTAACCACCAGGTATCCCACAACAGTGGCAATGTCTGCAAGAGATCCACACACACACACACGCACGCACGCACGCACGCACGCACGCACGCACGCACGCACGCGCGAACAAATTAGAAAATGGACACACGTTTTTCAATTTCGGTTCATAGATACGACTACTTGGCAGACGTGGGTGGAGAAGTAAATTTTTCTGGTCAGTCATTCTTCACTCCACAGCAAAGAATGATATATATATATATATGTTCTTAATAAAAGTTAAAAAAAAAAAAATTCTGAAAAACTGTGATACAGTCGAAAATGTTGGTGCAACGAATGCTTGATCCAAAAACAAAATGTCAGGCGCACCAGTGGACCCAGTGCAAAAAGTTAGCCTACAGCCCTGCTCAAAGTAAAACAACCAGCCGAATAATGGCATGCATCTCAAAAACCTAACTCGGGATCATAACATGGGCTGCTCCCTGGACACTGGAGGAGGTGGCCAACAGGAGGAGCTAAGCTAACAGCTATGATGGACAGACCCCCCCCAACGCTCGCTCGTTCCTGCCGACGGCTGTCAGACTATTGAATAGACGGGCCTGAAAACCTGGACTCACCCCCCACTCAACCATTTTTAATATGCTTATTTTTATATTTTATATTTATATCTATTGATATACTTTTTGTTCTTCTACTTTATCATTTCATAATTGTGCTGCTGTAAATGAGGAATTTCTCCATTGTGATACAAATAAAGGTTATCTTAGCTTATAAATACATAATAGTACTTAAAAGTAAGAAAAAAAATTCCACTTACATTTGGCAATTATGCTGTCCACAAATCCCATTGTAAAACGGAAGAAGATGAAGTTATGTAGATGGTCAACCTGGAAGGTATGTATGAAAAAAAATCTGACTGAGCGTATATAAATTCTGAACCATTTATCCATCAAAAGCGTGACATTTTTTTTCATTTCAAGCGTATAAAAATGAGTAAAATAGAAGGATTGATATTGTTTGAAAAAAAATCAACACAAACAGCAAATAATTAGCCTGTTTACACAAACATGATTATTTTCATGTACGAAAAGGAGGAGGAAGAAGCTTAAAGAAGCTCTTTTTGTTTACTAATATATCAACATTACTGATGAATCTTAAGTGTTGATGTAAAGAGACGAAATTTGTGAGTCAGGGTTCATAACGGGTTCTATATACTGCATATCACAGACAGATAAAGATAAAGATAGAGCTAGAGAGATAAAGATGGAGAGATAGAAAGAGAGAGAGACAGAGAGATAGAGAGAGATATGCAAAACAGTAACACATACAGTCACACTACACTACAACCTCAACTAATACCTACCAGTTTTTTAAAAGTAGTGTGAATGGTCTGTTTTTCTCTCAGGTTCCCATTGTAGAATGCAATCTCCTCACTGCAGGAAAAAAAAAAGGTTGATTTACACAGTAGATGGCAATTTTCAGGGGATGTTTTAAACTGCTTGATAAACAATTCATCTTTCAAACCTGCATTTCATGTTTAATTGGGTCATCTTTATCTGATAGTCAAATTTGTTCGATCTTGAAGCTTAAAAAATATATATACAGTGGTACCTCGACTTACGAATGTTTCTTCATATGAAATTCTCAAGTTACAAAATGCCTCAACAGGAAAATATTGCCTATTGTTTCGAAAGAAATTTCAAGATACAAAAGGTGAAAATACAGTATGGGCCGCTATTCGCAGCTACGAGTTTCCTGAACGCAACTTTCTTATAGCTGCTCTGCCATTGGCTATTACCTAGCATCTTCCTGGCATCCCATTGACTAAGAGGGACCTCTATCATATGTGTCTATGTGAGAGGATAGATAAGATATGCGTCTATGCAGCGTCTTCGTCAATCGCCCCTCAGGCCATGAGGCGTTCCGATAGTTTTACGTAAATGTGAATCACCCAGAAAGACGTTGTTCACCAGTCGTGCTATCGCTCACGATGCTGATGTTTGCTTTGGACATTTTCGAAAGACTGTGAAAAGCTGACAAAAGCAAACGTCCTTGGATTAGTTCTTTATAAACGCCAGCCAAAAACCACTTCTGAGAGAGAACATGAACTAAAGAGGGCAAACAACAATGAGGACACAGTTAAAAGTTAAATGACCATAATTTTTATTCTTGACTTTCTTCTTTTTTACATTATGCACAATTCTCATTTATTGTGCGACAATATAATTGTAACGTATTTTTTACATATTTTGATGCATTTTTATGCTTTACAAAACATTTATGTCTGAATTTCGGGGTGGTTTGGAACGGATTAGGGCATTTACATGGAAAACGCATCTCTACTTACAAAATTTTCTCATTAAATTTCTTCCAGAACCAATTCATTTCGTAAGTTGAGGTACCACTGTATTCGAGTAATGAAAAATAATGAAATTTGAGAAGAGGACAGACACTTGACTGCACTGTAGTTTCACTGGTCACACTGTCCTGCTTACTGGCAAATCCGTTGCAAGAGGTTAAATCGGACATCATACAAAGTGAGACTTGGCCTACAAGTTCTTAAAAACAAAGACATCATGTCACAAGCCAAAGAAATTTAAGAACAGGTGCACATGTGCATAAAATCTATCAGTGTGGTAAAAGGCTTTAGGACTCCAGTGAATCATGTCAAGAGCCACACCCACAAAAAATCCAAAACATTCAAAGAACTGTAGTTTTTCACTGGCATTGGTTCGTGACACAGACATTTGGAAGACATTGTGCAAAAATGGCATCCAAGGGAAAGTTCCAAACGGCCAAAAAACACATTGATTAACCCTGAAGACTTTTGGAGAAATTCATCCATCCATTCATCCATCCATTTTCCAATCTGCTTATCATTACAAGGGTCGCAGGCATGCTGGAGCCAATATCCCAGGGCAATGGGCGGGTCACAGCCTGAACTGGTTGCCACCCAATCGCAGGGGACACAGACGATCCATCCGCGCTCACAATCACACCGTAGGAAAATTTAGAGTGTTCCGTTAACCTGCCATGCAGGATTGTTGGAGGAACACGTTCAAAATTTCTTTGCCACAAGGAGAACTCTTTGCAACCTTTTACGAACTCTGACAAAACCCCAACATTTGCAAGGTTTGAAAGCACTCGCTGCTCAGTGAGATACGGCTTTACGAGACAGGATGTAATATGAGATCATAACTGTTGGGGTTTTTTTATCCTTTAACAATGCAAGCACAGGCCGCAAAAGAAAATCTGTATTGAAACAGACGAACCACTTCCAAATTCTCAGTGCTGGTTCATTTACCTGTTGGTGATGAGGCGAGAGTTTACATAACGGTACTCTCCCTCATAGCGTTGCTCCGTGACAGTCATTTTGCCGATGGGTCTCCTCAATCGGGTCAGCAGCAAACCGGAGATGAGCAGGTATGACATCATGATGGCTGGGCCCTAGGTAGGCAGAGAATTATAGATGTCTATAAATACATCTATCCATCGATCCATTTTCTTCCGCTTATCCTGTGTCGGTTCGCAGGGCCAACAGCTTTAGCAGGGAAACCCAGACTTCCCTCTCCCTAGCCACTTGTTCCAGCTCTTCCCAGGGGTGTCCCGAGGCGTTCCAAGGCAAGCTGGGTGACATAGTCTCTCCAGCGTGTCCTGGGTCATCCCCGGGGCCTCCTGCCGGTGGGACATGCCCAGAACACGTCACCAGGGAGGCATTTAGGGGGCATCCTAATAAGATGCCCGAGCCACCTCATCTGGCTCCTCTCGACGTGGAGGAGAAGTGGCATGACTCTGAGCCCCTCCAGGATGACCGAGCTTCTCACCTTATCTCTAAGGGAGAGCCCGGACACCCTGCGGAGAAAACTCATGTCGGCCGCTTGTATGCAGCATCTCGTAGTCTCTCCAGCGTGTCCTGGGTAATCCCCGGGGACATGCCCAGAACACGTCACCAGGGAGGCATTCAGGGGGCATCCTAATAAGATGCCCGAGCCACCTCATCTGGCTCCTCTCGACGTGGAGGAGAAGTGGCATGACTCTGAGCCCCTCCAGGATGACCGAGCTTCTCACCTTATCTCTAAGGGAGAGCCCGGACACCCTGCGGAGAAAACTCTTGTCGGCCGCTTGTATGCAGCATCTCGTTTTTTCGGTCACGACCCATAGCTCGTGACCATAGATGAGGGTTGGAACGTAGATCGACCAGTAAATTGAGAGCTTCGCCTTTTGGCTCAGCTCCTTCTTCACCACGACAAACCGACACAAAGTCCGCATCACAGTAGGGTGTAGGGCTAGTCCAATGTTCCACGGCCAAGACGAAAACTTCACTGCTCCTCCTGAATCTGAGGCTCAACTACCTGACGGACCCTCCTCTACAGCGCCCCTGAATAGACCTTATTACCAGGGAGGCTGAGGAGTGTGATCCCTCTGTCGTTGGAACACGCCCTCCGGTCCCCCTTTTTAAAAAGAGGGACCACCAACCCGGTCTGCCAATCCAGAGGCACTCTCCTCGATGACCACGCGATGTTGCAAGGGCATGTCAACCAGACAGCCCTACAACATCGAGAGCCTTGAGGAACTCCGGGTGAATCTCATCCACCTGTGGGGTTCTGCCACAAAGAAGCTATTGAACCACATCGGTGACTTCAACCCCGGAGATAGGAGAGCCCACCTCAGAGTCCTCATACTGTGCTTCCTGCAAGGAAGGCGTGTTGGTGGAGTTCCGGAGGTCTTCGAAGTATTCTGCCCACCGACTCACAACGCCCCGAGTCGAGGTCAGCAGTGCCCCATCCCTACTGTACACAGTGTTAATGGTGCATTGCTTCCCCCTCCTGAAACGTCGGATGGTGGACCAGAATCCTCAAAGCCATCCGGAAGTCAGCTTCCATGGCCTCACCAAACTTTTCCCACGCCTGAGTTTTTGCATTCCGCTTAGCCAGTCAATACTCATCAGCGGCCTCTGGGGTCACACAGGCCATTAAGGCCCGACAGAACTTCAGCTTGACGGCATCCCTAACTGCTGGTGTCCACTAGCGAGTACGGGGGTTGTCGCCACGACAGGCACCAACCACCTTCCGGCCACAACTCAGTTGGCCTCAACAATAGAGACACAGAACATGGTCTACTCGGACTCAATCTCTCCCGCCACCCCCGGGACATGGGAAAAGCTCTGCCAGAGGTGGGAGTTGAAACTCCTTCTGACAAGGGATTCCGCCAGAGGTTCCCAACAAACGCTCACAATACGTTTGGGTCTGCCAGGTTGGACCGGCATCTTCCCCCACCATCGGAGACAACTCACCACTGGGTTGTGATCAGTTGACAGCGCCACCCCTCTCTTCACCCGAGTGTCCAAAGCATGTAGCCACAAATCCCAATTCCTCCCAATCACACCGTTCCAGGTCTAAATGTCATTGCCCACGTGAGCATCGAAGTCCCCCAGCAGAACATGGAGTCCCCAGCAGGAGCGCTCTCCAGCACACCCTCTAAGAGTCTAAGGACTCCAAAAAGGGGGGTACGCTGAGCTGCTGTTCAACAGTCAAGAACCGTCCCCCCACCCGAAGGCGGAGGAAGGCAACCCTCTCATCTACCGGTGTGAACCCCAATGTACAGGCCACATCCCACCCCTAATTTAGACACTTAGACAATTTCAATGACCTTGGAAACAAGCATAGTGTCGCATACCTGAGCTCCAATGGCACTTGTCAGCTTGAAGATGTACAAACCAATATCGAGCAAAGGCTGTGGAAAAGACAAAACGGACTATTAGTGTTTGACAACAACTCAAGGGCATATCTATGTATTACACTCGTGAACAAAAATTAGGTTCCCTTCAATTTAAGAACAACAAAAAAGAAACCACACATTTTTCAATGACAGGGCATTGTGATTTTCCAAGAATATTGTAGTAGATAGAAGTGATAATTTGAAAATGTAAACAATGGAAGGGATTTTTACAACTAAAGTGTTGCACATTGGTATTAAGGTTTCCTAATTATTGTGCGAAAACATTAACACGATCAGGATCTGCACATAAATGAATGTTAGTCGTTATGAATAATAACGAGGACTGTCAGTTAAGTCGTTTTAGAATTGATTATCAATAACTCCATCGAGTGCTCCGGAAATCGACCCATACTCCCATTTCAAGACAGCAAATTTTGTGTCAACCAAAATTTTGTGGTCAACTTTTTCCCCCCCAAACTAAAAGAATACGTGACAATAACAATAATTGTTTATGTAGTTTCAGCAAATTTGTTATATCAGAAGCGTGTATCACACTGGTAGACTGTCGCACCAATCTGCAGCCAAGCACAAGCTCTCAGCTTCAAAAAGGTTGGTGTACTACGTTTACAGGTACGGAGCAAATTAAACAGAGGTTGGCCAATGACTTCTGAAATGAATGTACAGTATTAAACTATTTCCCAAATCGTATTCAATGTGATTTTTATGAGCTCAAGAATCATTGTGCCGAGAGTTTAAGTTTTGTACCTTGCTGAGGTTGGAATAGAGATCCACCACACTGTTGCAAAATTTTTCAACATCTTGAGTCAACAACTGGTCTGCATTGGCAATCCGGTTGTCCAAGTTGCCCATTTTGTAGTAGGTGAAGCCCCTGAAAGAGAGGAAAAAAGATTTCAGGGAATATATGAACAATAACTGGATATCAAGAATCATGACCCATATAAAAAAGGTGCGCTTTCCAACACGTTCAGTTTTCAACTGTCCACCACTCAAGACAGAGTTCAATTTGGTTGAAATTAATATCTGCCGGGAAAATGTTTTGTCTGGATTCTGCAGTTGGATGCTGAACAAGGGCCAGCATGTATGTGTAAGAGAGAGATGGGGAAATAAGTTTGTTGCAAAAAAAAAAAAAAAAAAAAAAGTGGTAATTGTACATATTTCTAGAAATTACAGATTGTGGACCCAGCAGGCAAAGAGTCCCCCTTGGCGTTGTCAGCAACCCATGGCTCGGGAGCCACATGCAGCTCTTTCATCCTTATGTTGCGACTCTGCACGGCTTGGGAAAATGAAGCAACGTATCCGATTAAATCATTAAAAGTGTCTTTCTCAAAAACGTGTTTCACTTCTTTCGACAGACCTTATGCAATTGGGTGATCAGCGTTCGCCTTCAGAGACCTTTGTGAGCACTTGCCGTGTATTCAAGCATTTATTTTGCCAAAATTTGATTGTTCTGTAAAATAGTGCTACTTTTTCCCAATTAATTTTTAAATTCAGGTCAAGGCTCCGCTACACACTCCAAAAGCCAAAAGGATGAAGGCTCACGCTGGAGGTTTGCTCTCACTTTTGCCTTTTAATTGTTTGAAAGATACCATCAACTGTGATTTTTATAACAGTATTTGCTGCACGATAAGGCGCTTCAGATGACACGGCGCACCTTCAATGAATGGCCAATTTTAAAACTGTTTTGAGATATAGGGCACTGCGTCATAAGGTGCATTGAAGCTACAATACTGGCTGCGGTTGCGCGATGCATCCACTAGATGGTGCTACTCTAAAGGAATACAATACAATACAATACTCAACTCAACTGTATTTATAGAGCACTTTCAAACAGCCATCGCTGCATACAAAGTGCTGTACATGGAGCAAATTAACATATACAACAAACAATACTGTTCAGCTTTAGTCTCACAGAGCCTTCACAACCACTGCAGCTGTGACAAAGCCATTAGAACTGGTCACAAACACGGACATGAAATGTATAAATACTAATGGCAGAACAAAACAATAAAAGAAAGACAAAAGATTTGAAGACAACTGATTCAACAAAAAGGCTTGCATCCACAAAGGGCTAAATATCTCCAGGAGGCTTGCTTGTCTCCTCCTTCCTTCGTTGAGTCAGTAGTTAACTATGCTTTTAGTACTATCTTTGTTTCAATATGGCTGCGGAAAGCTGACAAAGTAGTTGTCTGTTTGAGTGTGTGTTGGCAACTGCACATGTCAATTCGTATCGGGCAGAACCCTTTTAGGTTACAATTAAGTTCCTGCTAATAATCACCACTAGATGGAATAGGAACACTAAGAGGAAAATAACTTGATGGGGTTAGTGGAAACAACTCAATGGGGAATGTAAAGAGAGTTACAGTCTCTTCAATCAGGTGCATCTATTATAGGGCGCACTGTCGGCTTTTGAGAAAAAGGAATGCTTGAATTGAATGTGCCTTATAGTTGCTGTTACTGTTAATTTATTCACAAAAATCAAAAATTAACGGATCCTTATGATTGTATCAAAATCAGCTTTGTCGTACTGAATCGTGTCATTCCAAAAAAGTGACACAGCACTTTGTGTCGAACCGTTGAGCCTTTTGAATCGAGGTGTATCGTGTCGGTCAAAAAGACATTTGGTTACAACCCTAATAAATATAGTTATAGGCGTAAAACCGCAATAAGAGAAAGTTATTTAAGTTTAAAAAGATGCTTATACAAAGCCTCTTTTGCTAAGGCCAGACAAAAAAGATGTGTGTTTCCGGTAACATGAAATTTCACCGGGGCGCGCTGCCGCCTCCGCCACCGTCCTCCTCTGCCGTCGGTTTTTACTCGGGCCGTGGTGTTCACCAAATAGTTCGCTGAATTTTTTCGATACATCAATGGATGCTATTTTCTTAACATTACGGTGCGAGCATGCGACTGTAACACAGAAAACGCTGTTTAAACTGTCGTCGGAGATCACGGCCGCCGCCATGTTTCAATGTTGTTGACAGACGACAGGGCAAACGACGCATGCGCTCAACGTGAATATCGCGAGAGTTTGCACCGATGTAAACCCTCTACACAAAAATGTAGAGGGTTGTTTGAAAAAAATGCCGACCGTAAAGTTTTTTTCGAGGTAGAAATTCTCGGTCGGTCGGGTTACCGGAAACACACTGTTTTTTTTTTCTACGCCTAATTTGATGATGGTGTATTACTTACTGCAGGTACTGGTCATATAGGTGCTTTGTGAGCCGCTCTCGAAACCTCAGTTTCAGCTCATTCAGTCCCAACTTCAGGAAGTTGTTCACCAAGGCTATCTGTAAGGCAACAGATCACATTAATCCCTCCTAAAAAAAACGTCTTCAAACGGAGTGTAGTGTAAGGAGTAATGGAATGAGAAATTTAGTAAATGAAAGTAAAGTTTTGTATTTTTACGATAAAGAAAACAATGGTGCAACTCACAGAAATAACTCACTGGGAACCACCTGGCTCAATTTTAAAAGAAACACAAAACGGAACACACTTTCTCTCGACAATGATGTGTTACAATAATAGGTTTTCAATAACATATTTCAACTCCTGTGCATCACCAGCTCATACCAATGGTGAAAAACAATGGTTGCAACATCATGCTTTGGGTTCATTTTTCTTCAGCCGAAACAGGCTCTTTTGTCAAGTGATGAATGAACAACTCCAAACACGGTGTACTGTTTCTGGCCGTTCAAGTTTGATTCATTCAAGGACAAAGCTTGAAAACCTATCCATCCATGTTCTAATGTACTGATCATCACAAGAGCATGCTGGAGCCTATCCTAGCTGTCCTCGGGCAGGAGGCGGGGGACACCCTGAATCGGTTGCCAGCCAATCGCAGGGCACACAGAGACGAACAACCATCCACGCTCACACTCACACCTCGGGACAATATAGAGTGTTCAATCAGCCTACCATGCATGTTTTTGGAATGTGGGAGGAAACCAGAGTACCCGGAGAAAACCCACACAGGCACGGGGGAGAACATGCAAACTCCACACAAGAAGGCCGGAGCGGAGTCGAACCCTACACCTTTGCACTGCGAAACCGACGTGCCGCCCAGCTTGAAAACCCAATTTACTGAAATCCATTTTCTCCATTAAAATGAATTAAAATGCCATTGATGTATTTCAGATCTAAAACAAAACCACGATTAAAGAAACAGCACTGCATAACATTAAAGCTTAACTCATTTCATACACAATACGCATACGCATGTATAAAACGTAGTCCTCACCGAACCAGAACTTATACACAAGTATTTTATGTTTTTTTTCCACTTGAAAATGGACAGGAGAGTCTGACACAACTTTTGACTTAAGGATCCGGCTTGACTGCAACATTAATCATTTTAAACACCTGCCATCAGGCGGCACTGTTTGTAAAAAAAAAAAAAAAATCAGCAAGGATCATGTTACAGAGGAAGTATAATAGCAGGAATAGAAGAAAGGAATAGGATGGAGATGTGGTCTGTACTGTGTACAGTTTGCATACAGAAAGGGGAAGGAACATGGAGATAGTACAGATGGATAAAATAAGACAGCAGACCCTCAAGGGTGGGTTTTTTTTTTGGGGGGGGGGGGCTCCTCGTCTTAACATGATGACGGCTTTGATGGCGAAAATGACACTTTGTCCCAGAAAATGGAACACGTAGTCCTCAAATGAGGTTCCACATGGGTATGGCTCGCATGGCTCACGGTGCATTTCGCCCGAGATTTCTTCGGACGATACAGATATGTCTGATGAGTCGGTGTCTTCAGACAAAGAAGGGGGCCTTCACTGGACCATTCAGAACAAGGAGTTAAGAGCTAACTAGCTTGCAAGTTCCTGGTTGTAGCTTCCCCATCATGCCCTCATCGTTATATGCCCAGAAATGTGTTCTATTTCACTATAAAGTTGCCATGAATACAAATAATATATGTACAGATCATGCACCTTGTAGATGTCGACAAATAAATGGACAGTTTATGTGCAGTATTGCTTGCTAGATAGGCAAATGTGCGTACTGACATTCGCTCGGTTAGAGGCATCACCAAAAATAAAATAAGAGGTGGTCCAGTCAGCTCTACTAAAAGCACTGCGCTCATTGCATTTCTTCAGTAAGTTGGATGCTCACCAATGAGGAAGAAAACAGTGTCGCGGAGGCATTAGAGTAAACAGCGAGTTACAAGCGTGCAAAATTTCAGAATTGGGAGAGCGCCTTTTACGCCATCAGATTGGGCTACTGTGTTGGACTGCGTCATCAAACATGGGCATGGATGCGGGCTCAGATGAAGTGTGGAACAAGGGCACAAAAGAAGGGGGGGAGGGGCAACAGTGAGAAAATAACGCCCAGCAACCAAGGAAAGAATAGCAATCGGCTTGGGACAGTTTCGCGTTGACATCATCAGGTTAATGCAATTTGGTCCTAAAAATGGGCATTAAGAAATCTTTAAAAAAATCATCAGAAAACAAGCCGATAATCAGCAGCGAAGCAGGAGTATTCTGAATATTTTGTTTGGAACATTTTGAGTTTGAAAGGAAAACTTACATAAATATTAACAATAATATGCATGTAATGTACTGTAAGCATATAGCACTTGGCGTGCAAAATGTCTGTATGTGTGCCTGGCAAGGGCCAAGGCCTCATCAGTGAAATTCAGAAATCGAAGCTGTTTGAGCAGCTTATGAACATCTGAGTTTTGGCCGAATAGAGTTCTGTTTCTGGATTTCAATGTTTTTACTGTTTGTCTTGCACAATGTGCGGCTGAAAGCGCAGCAGCAATTGCCTGTGCTGTCATGTGTCTGAAGCATGCTGGTCACTGAAATTTTGGCTCGCACCACAAGGCAAATGGGGAAAAAAAAAAATCAACAGAGACCTGCTCATTAGTCGAAAAACCTACGTGGGGGCACTCAAAAGTCAAGGTATCACTGTACCAATCCGTTTTGATCCATAAAGTGTGAATTTTTAAATTGAAACGTACAGGTGATTTTTCAGTTTTTAGTCTCAATCGGGGAAAAAAAAAACTGTTGTGTTAATTTCCATATTAACATTGAGTGAGTTAAAAAGTAACTAAATAAAACAGCTTTTTGAAAAGAAATCGTGAAGACGTGAAGCAAATAAAATTGATGTTCACGATAAAAATACAATATAAAAATAGAAATAATGCACTTACAACTGGCATGAATCGGATGAAGCTGAACAAGAAGGTCTTGAAATCTTTCGTTGAGCGGCCAATTATTGCACTGCAAAACATACACAAAGACAAACAAGTCAGAAAAAGCATGTATCACACTGATTATTGACTTGGGTGGTGGGAGGGGTTTGCTGGTTGAATTTCATCTTGGACACGAAATCTAAAGCTCATCCTCTTGGCCCTTTTTGTGTGGAATTTGCATGTTCCTCAAAATCCTCAGTGGGTTTTCTGCTGGGGCTGCAATCTCTTCAACAACATTGAAGAGGACATATTGTGGGAAAGCTCCAGCCTTCCTGTGTGGAGTTTGCATGCTCTCCCGTGACTGCGTGGGTTTTCTCCGGGTACTCAGGTTTCCTCCCACATTCCAAAAACATGCATAACAGGTTGATTGAACGTTCAAAATTGTCCCGAGGTGTGATTGTGAGCACAGATGGTTGTTCGTCTCTGTGTGCCCTGCGATTGGCTGACAACCGCTTAAACTCACATGGGTCGTGGGCCATGCTGGAGCCTATCCAAGCTGCCTTCGGGCAGTTGGTGGGGTACAACCTGAACTGGTTGCCGGCCAATCGCAGGGCACACATAGACAAACAACCATTCACGCTCACACTCACACCTCGGAACAATTTAGAGCACATATGTCAAAGTGCCGGCCCGCGGGCCAAATCCGGCCCGCGAGAATGTTTTCAGTGGCCCCTGGGATGATATTGATTTATTATTAGAACCGGCCCGCGGACTGCAGCAAGCCGAGAGCCCGCAGATCTTTTACACGCACCAAAACTACATTTCCCACAATGCAACGGTGACGCGCCAAGCAGTCGGCCGCTTTATTTAAATATTTATTCGTCTAGCAGTCGTTCCCATAACAGTGACATTAGCTTTCAGATACCCATCAAAAATGGCAAAACGGAAGGTGGACACTGAGAACCGCGGGTTTCAAACAAGGTGAGAGTCGAAGAACATGTTCATGGACGTAGCTGGAAAACCTG
>NW_017805343.1:26701-34394 GCF_001891065.2 Hippocampus comes | reverse complement strand
CTTGCAGCAAAAATTTTTATCTGGCCCTCCGTCCATTTGACTTTGACACCCCTGATTTAGAGCATTCCATTAACCTCGCATGCATGTTTTTGGAATGTGGGAGGAAACCGGAGTACCCGGAGAAAACCCACACAGACCCGGGGAGAACATGCAAGCGCCACATAGGAAAGCCGGAGCTGGAATCGAACCCTTCATCTCTGCACTATGTGGCCAATGCATTAACCATTTGAACCGGTTCAATTCCAGCTCCGGCCTTCCTGTGTGGAATTCGCATCTTCTCCCTATGCCTGTGTGTGTACTCAGATTTCCTCCCATATTCCAAAAACATGCATGGCAGGCGATTGAACACTCTAAATTGTCCCTAGGTGTGCTTGTGAGTGAGGATGATTGTTCGTTTTATGTGTGCCCTGTGATTGGCTGGCAACCGGTTCAGGGTGTCCACCGCCTACTGCCCGAAGATGGCTGGGATAAGCTCCAGCACGCCTCGCGATCCTTGTGAGAGGATAAACCGGTTCAGAAAATGGATGGATGGATGGATGGATGGATTGATACAAACACACGATACAATCCTCAAAAAATTAGACACTTTTTATAGACACTTCATTTTCTTCCGAATGATAAGATGGTTGGAACCTATCCCAGCTCTCATTGGGCCATTGATGGGACACACTCTGGACTGCTTACCAGCCAATGGCAGATATAAAGTATTTATGATGTAAAATACAGCACCATCACAACTGTGAAAACAGCCTGACCTTTCGATCATGGTTCCATTCTGGATCATCCATACGTCACAGTAGGTCCTTGCCACCAACATCACGGCGATAAGGATCAGGTATCCAGTCTAGCATGAAAACAGTGACAAGAGAAGAAATCTCACAGATTGTAAAACACTCTTGATGATAGTGCTTTTTTATCATTCCGTCCTTGCTCACCGACTAAGGCTGAGTCAAAATGGCGCCAGTGACCTTGACTTTTGGAACCAACTTATCAATTTTTGAGAGATCTGTCATTTGTGGTGCAACTTGATGTTCAATGATGTGTTTTACACATGTACACAAACCAGCAAATATTATGGAAATCTTTACCTTTATACATGTCAGTAAATAGGTGTGTTCGAAAACATTTTTTGACCAATATAATAGAAGGCCTCATGAGTCAAAACAAAGCGAAGTATCGGGGTTTTTTTTAACTATACAATTCAATACCATAAAGATGACTTTGATATGATATTTGGATATTATATTTTGATACAATACTTTTCTGAAAATAAACCTATTCTTGTCAAAGGTCATGCCGAAAAAAAAATTCTTCCATTGGATTTTATTTTAAAACTAGCTCAGATTGACTGTTTTGAAGATAAAAAAAAAATGTGACAACAAGCTTAATATTCTAGCATACACAAAGTGCAAAGCAACAAAGTATTTCTCCTTCTAAACAGAAATTTACCTTATCATCAGATAAAAGTGAGATTTTTATGCAATACAACGTAAAAACCCTTTTAAGGACACACACACACACACACACACACACACACACACACACACACACACACACACACACACACACACACAGACACGACGATATGAAAATATACAAATTTTGAACTTGTATATTTTCATATTCAATTAACCTGCTGCAGTGATTGTTCTGTTGAAAGAACAACTGTGAGCAACAGTCAACGATTTTGCCAAAGGCTTACATATTTTCCTTCAAAAATATCAGCTGGTCTTCATTCATTCATTCTTCATTCTAACCAGTCGTGAAATCCATAGACGTGACGTGCCCAGCTCGTGTGCGAACGGGAAAATATGCCTCTAATCGCATTGTTGATTCTTTGTGCATTTGCAGGGTATGTAGGAGAAAGAAGTTGACAAAGTGGAGCATGTCACCATGATGACCTTTGTCACTGGGAGAAAGGATCCTTTGCACCCACCAAAAGACACTGAAGAGAGTCATTGATGGAACACTTGGTTCCTGAACAAGTACAATGTTAGCCATTTGGGCCAAAGATTCATTAAACAATAAAAGGGTTTATTAAGGAATTTGTTGTCAACCCAAAGTGTGAAAGCTTTCAAGTCCAGGTTAAAAAAACAAATTATTTTCCCATGCCTGTGATTGTGATTGACTTCTTTTAAAGCATTTTTTTTTTAATCAAGATTTTTTTTTTGCACTGCATGTTCTAATAAGCTATCTTTATTTCAAGACCTTGTTTTTAAATGTCTTTAATATTGTACAGGGTACTTGTAAATATGTGATTTATGAATAAAGCCTGTTATTCCAAATCTATGTATGTCAGTCTTTTTTTTTCAAATTCAGCATTATGACATTCATATCAAAAAAATTATGGCACACCACTTAGTAATTTTTTTTTACGTGGATAAATAGGTTAATTATGTACCTTTGGTCATCTAGTGGAAGAGCGTTTCATTGTTTGCCTGTTACTATATGCGGTTGACCAATACACATTAACAATAGTACATTTCTTGTCAAAATAATTCAAATTGGATCATTTTCTGCAGCACACCTGATAATCTCTGAAGGCGCACTTATGTACCATGGCACACTGGTTGAGAATCAATGTTATAGAAAAACAAAAGCCAAGATAAGAATGAATTCCTACCTCCATGCAAAAAATCTGAGGTACCATGATCCGCAATATCCGTAAAATTCGAAGAAAGAAAATTCTGTCGACTGCTGCACGGTCTTTCTTGCCATCCTTCTGTGTGAAAGACATGACAAATAAAATTGCAATTAAGAAAAATAGAATAATTTTAATTGATATGATCATCCATCAACCCATCCATCATTTTCATCTTATCCGGGGTTAGGTCACAAAGTCAGCAGCTTAAACAGGGAAGCTGAGATTTCACTCTCCCCAGCAACTTCAGCCATCAGTTCTTCCGGAGGGATCCCAAAGCGTTTCCAGGCAAGCTGGGAAACCTACTCTCTCTAGTAGTGTGTCCTGGGTACTATGGCCAGTGAGACCTCCCAGGAACACTCCAGCAGGGAGGCGTCCAGGAGGCATCCTAATTAGATTCAGCCACATCATCTGGCTCCTCTCAACGTGGAGGAGCAGCAGCTCAACTCTGAGTCCCTACCGGGTGGCCGAGCTCTTCACCCTTCTCTCAGGGAGAGCCTGGACACCCTGCGTAGGAAACTCATTTTAGTCGCTTGTGTCCGGGATCTTGTTTTTTGGACATGACCCACAGCACATGACCATAAGTGAGGGTAGGAACGTAGAGGGAGCAGTAAATCGAGAGCAGTGCGCTTTTTTTAGCTCAGCTCCTTCTTCACCATGACAGAATATAGAGTCACATCACAGCAGACGGCGCACTGATTCGTCTGTCGTTCTCCCACTCCATCTGCCCTGACTCGTGAACAAAACCCCAAGATACTTAAAGTCCTCCACTTGGGGCAGGATTTCATCCAAGAAGTGGAAAGGGGGCGTTCCACACTTTTCCGACTGAGGACCATGGCCTCAGATTTGGAGGTGGATTTTCATCCCAAGCGCTTTACAATCGGTTGCGATCCGGTCCAGTGAGAGTTGGAGATCACAGCTTGAAGAAGCCAAGAGTACCAAATCATCTGCAAAAAGCAGAGATGCAACTCTGAAGCTCCCAAACCTGACCTGCTCCACGCCTCGGCTATGGCAAGAAATTCTGTCCATAAAAATTATGAACAAAACAAATGACAAAGAGCAAGCATTGTGGTGTCCAACCCTCAGAGGAAATAAATCCGATTTACTGCTGGCAATGCAATCCAAACTCTGGCGGTACAGGGACCGAAATGTCTTTATCAGTTACGTCGCACTCCCGAAGCACCCTCAAGAGAATGTCCTGAGGGACACAGATGAATACCTTCACCTAGTCCACTAAACACATGTCGACTCGTTGATTGAGCTTTCATACACCCTCAAGGACCCTGCGGAGGGTGTAGACCTGGTCCACTACTCCACAGCCAGGACGAAAACCACATGGCTCCTCCAGATTCTGATATTTAACCAATGGACTCCTCTCTAGCACCCCTGAATAGACCTTACCAGGTAGGCTGAGGAGTGTGACTCCGCTATAAATGGAACACACCCTACGGGCCCCTAAAAAGGGGGACCACCAACCTGGTCTGCCAATATAGAGGCACTGTCCCTGATGGCCATGCGATGTTGTAGAGGCGTGTCAACCAGGACAGCCCCACAACATCCAGAGCCTTTTGGAACTCTGAGCGGTTCTCAACCACCCACGAGTCTTTGCCACCGAGGAGCTCTTTAACCACCTTGGTGATTTCAAACACAGAGATAGGAGAGCCCACCTCAGAGTCTCCAGGCTGGGGCTCCTCAATGGAAGGAGTATCAGTGGAATTTAAAAGGTCTTCGAAATATTCTCACCACTGACTCATAACGTCCCGAATCGAGGTTAGCAGCACCCCATTCCCTGCTCGACACCTCTCACTGTGGGCAATGCTATAGAGCGGATGAGTGTCCAACCCTTCTCGAGAGGACTGGTACCAGAGTCCAAGCTTTTTGTGGAGGTGAGCCTGATTATATCTAGTCAGAAAGAACATCTCTGACATGCAGCCGAGCTCGTGCTCTTTCACTGCCAGAGAGGTGACGTTACACATCCCTAGAGCCAGTTTCTGTCGCCGGGAATTGGACCGCCAAAATCCCTGTCTTTTGTCACTGACCAGCTCACAGAGCACTCGATCCATTGGCCTCTCCCACTGGTGGTGAACCCATGGGAAGAGGGAATCACGTTACCGTTTCGGGCTGTGCCAGCAAGCAATCGCCAGCGAGCCCCACCTCCAGGCCCAGCTCCAGAAGGCGGCCACGGTGAGCCGAGTCCGGGCACCGGAAAACATGTTCCTATGTTATTACTCATTATAAGGGTTCTGTGAGCCATGCTTTGTCTGGTCCCTCACCTAGAACTTGTTTGCCATGGGTGACAATTTAGCTCCTCTGATTATTGGGACACGCAAACACAGTAAAGTGATGGCTCACGGAGATGTGATATTATTATAATATTTGAAAAAAATCCACTTACATCCAAGTTGAGCACCAAATCTGATCCTTGTTTTGGGCTGCAAGAAAAGAACAGAATTAGTCTGACAATACAATACAAAACAACACAATAATCCTGTTTTTTAGTGCGCTTTCACAACAGCTGCAGCTGTAACAAAACAGCTAACATAAAACAAAATGACAAACACATCATATATATATATATATATATATATATATATATATATATATCAAACATAAAAACACGGACAGTCGTGCCATCATCCTATATTGTCCACTGTTTCCTTTGGCACATAGCCATTAACATCCCCTTGTAAGAGCTGTTATTTATTAAAAAGAAGAAGAAGAAAAAACGTTATTTGTCTCACAATGGAGTAATTCAAAATTTACAGCAGCAAAATACATGAAAAGGAGAAAGTAGAAAAAAAAACAAGCATTACCATGCACAAAAAGAAAAAAACATTTTAAACAATTTAAAAAATGGACTGTAACACAGTACAGAGTGAGATATAAATATAAGCATATATGCATAAATGCATATATTGAGATGGAAAAGTGGTTGTGAGTACGGCATCGCATCATAGTCTGTAAGAATTACAGTATTTCATAAACGCAAACACAGTAAGCTGACAAGTGAAGCTGAAAACGCTTGGCTGACAGCACTACATATAATACACCTAACATAGGAAAATGGAAAAAAAATTAGTCCAAGTGATTTTTTTTCCCATTTTAACAAAACATTTTACATTGTTTGCTCAATACTCAAATGCTGTTGATGTACCTTTTGTTTTTAATACAAAATACGGTTAATTACCACATTACTGTCTTAATAACATTTTCGAAGCAAAATTAATCTGATGATTTAGGGAAACTGATAACACACTATGGAGCTAGACTTTGCCAACATGACATGCAAATATTAACCAACCGTGATTTGAAAATGCACAATGACCTTTGGCATATTTTAACCAGAGATAACTTGAGAATGCCTGACATTTGCATCGAAAAAAAGGGGAAAAAAATAGAAAATAGGCATTGATCACGATGTGTTCGAGGTGATTTGTTTAATTAAACTACACTTTTCAGTGGCATGAGATTACATGCATAAGCAAACTGAATGCATTTTAGCGTTGACCAGTCTCAATATCAATTTGACAAAGCATTCGATAGTCTCTAGTGAAGAGTAAAAGGTTAGCCAACTTGAGCTGACGAGAAGTTTCGCTAGCTACATATAAATCTGTGTTCCTTCCGTCCTGCAATTTGAAGTTTAGCACACTTAGATGGTCACCTGTCAAAGTCACCAACGACCAACTATCGAAGAACGCGCTTCAGGTTTTCGTAAATTACTTTCGCGTTACACCATGATCCACTTACCCGTGCTGCTTTTGCTTTCGTCTTCTGTTTCTCACCACATATAACACCAGCAAAATGGCACCTGCTATTGAGGAATTCTTGGCTGTGACATATTTACTAAAAGCCGCCATTGTTTCAACACAAGGGTTGATCTATGGGTCGAATGGTCTGTATGTGCTTCAGAGACGCTGCGTCGAAAAAGAAGATTCGACGAAAACTACTTTACGCCTCAAAGTCTGGTATTACGCTACTTAGACTTTGGATCTCAAAGACTGTTTGTTGGTATTTCCTTAATGGCTAAAAACATGACCATGTTGTCAAGTCTGCTTAAGTAAGAGCCAGATTCAGGACTGCTAAATGTTTTAGGGAAACGATGGTCACGTGATACTACACTTCCTCCCACATTTAGTAAAAATCTCTGCCCTTATAAGATCTTTGTCTGGCTAAAACAGGATGCGTGTGGTTTCTCTTTTTTCCTGGTTGCATTATCGCCGTCTGTCGGCCATATTAAGGAAGTAATGTTTTTTCGGGTTTTGAACATAACGGTACAACTCAATTGGGGATACCGGTATAAAAAAATTGACTCTTTTCAAGAGGGAAAATAAAACTGAACAATGTGTGGTTGAATATTGTAGGTTATATCTGGTTCACCTCCATCCAGGCCACAATAGTGAAAAAATGTCACAATAGTGAAAAAATGTCATTTGAACGGGTAACTTAAATGTAATTCTGTTTGTAAGATGGATTCCATCTTTTCCAATCCTGCCCAGTAAACAGCATTCTTATGGTTGTTGAAACACTTTGCATGGTTAAATCTGTCAATTATCTGAAAAGACACGTTTTTCATTTTTTGATTTTATTTTTTTTTCTCGAGACTTACACCAGCAATACTCAGCATCACACAAGAACATCTATTCGAGCTCCTGAAGAGCCATGTAACATTTTTTTTCTGTTTCTACAGTTACAGAGCTGCTCTATTTTGTAAAGTATTGCGAACGGCACACCGGATGTTGTTGCGTGAGACACTTCCTGTTTCACGTTGTATGGGGACGCTCCGAAAGATGGACTCCATTGGACTGCAACTTCGTGTCCTAAGCCAAGCACAGCCTGTAGATATGTATTTTAAAGTCAAGTCACGTCAAGTACAACTTTATTGTCAAATGTGCAGTATGTACAACATACAGCACAGATGAAATTTCTTCCCTCTCAAACAGACAAGACAACAAGAGGAATTTTTTTAAAGGAAAGATTATGTAAATGTATGCCATACATTAATTAGTGGCGTGTGTTCACAGTGAATTTACATTTGAGGGACGTTCCAATCAG
>NW_017805343.1:5574-25980 GCF_001891065.2 Hippocampus comes | reverse complement strand
TAAATAGCATCAATCAATACATTTTAGACACTTGTATATGTCTGAGTGCCTCAGCAATCTAAGTGTACCGGGTTAGTGTATATGCTGTGTCCATGCAGAACTTGTGTTTACATTTATTTGGTTTCTTTGTCCACAGACATCAGTAGATGTAAAGAGGACCCGCCAATGCAACCAGACCTAAAACAGTTTCCCAGTACCTTGATGGGGGACAGGAGAAGGAGCTTCAAGGCAGGCTGGTACCATATCCACCTCTGGCTTGAATATTCTCAACAGATGGACTTGGCGTATTGTTACGCTTGCAGATATTTTAGCCCTCCTAATACAGTTTTTTTCTCATCACTGTAATGTTATGACTACAATGCTTTCAAAGTTTGATAAAATAAAAAGTCAAATAATATTTCGAATCTGTCTTTTTAGCCCTGGGTTGAATGTGCCCCTCCATCAAAACCCCCGGCCCCAGCCCGGCCCCCTCAGTGAAACTGATCTAGAACTGCCACTGGTTCCAATTGTTTACGTTTAGCATTTACGATAGCGATTAGCTGATTAGCTTGTGAACGTTAGCCAACTCAAGCGTAGTCACGCGTTCGTCATGTGTCAGACAAGTAGGGCACATTGTTTTACCACGTTTTACTTTGCAACAACGTGTAAGTGTTTTTATGTGTGTCTGTTACAGTTTTACACCTTCTTGACTCGCCTCACCATTGAATAAATAATAGGAAACATCAACGGGTGTGGTCATTGAAGGAGTTATCTAGCCGCAGCGAGAGCAGAACAACATCAATTAGGAAAAGTGGACCCGAATTCATTTGAAACAGTGCTGTCCTTTTTCTATGTTCCAAAGGAAGCACCTTTTTATCTATTTTTGACCCAATGATGTAAACCAACAAAAGTTAATGGAAAAAAAAAATCTCCCTTTTTGGGATTCCTTGTCTCTCCTGTTATAGAATACTGTTGACAACGTGCTTCAGTGCTTTTGTATTGATCTTTATTTGGAGAATGTTTATGTTCCTCTTTGTTTCTGTTCCCTTTACCTTACTCCTTGCAAATGTGTCTCACTTGTCATTTCTCTCTTCCCCTTCTCACAGAATGTTCCCTGTCTCCTGTTTCCCTATTCATTGTTGCTCCCTTGTGTTGCACATTCGAGCACCTAGCCTCTTTCTTGAAATTTCTTAACAGTCTTTTGGACTTTGTCTCTTGATGCTTTGTTTCTTTGTGTCTTGTCACAGACGTCTTTAGCCTCTTCTCAGAACGTGATTTGGGTTCCTAATATGAACTGCTCACTCTGTACTGGGCAAACAGCGCTTTGTGTTTAATTCACGTTTGGATACAATGTATTCTATTTTCACTCTCATGTTTTATTTAACATGAATATAAGACATATCCTGCTCGTTAAGTGCAAAAATTAGAATGCATACTACTGTAAAGAATTTGTAACATTGTTTATCTTTGGTCTTTTTTTGATATCAATAAAATTGCCACAAGAGTCACTGTGTTGAGAATCAAACTAAATTATCATCTTCAAATAGTAAGTGGTGCGTTGAAAGTTGTCGAACAAGAATTTTGCAGAGCCATTGTTTGCGATACTCACACATCATGTTTTAACTGATCATACAACATGAAACTGGTGCAGGGGGAGAGTGGAGTATTGTGAGAAAGTGGGTAATGTGAGATACCACTTGTATCTAAGAAAAAGAGCACAACTGTGGTCATGTGACCGATGAGTTATCAAACCACTCGCAGTTCACCTTGGTCATGAAAAATTTGACTCAATTGTGCTGAAGTAAGCATACGTTTTGGACAAAAAAATGTATTTTTAGTACCTGCATAACTTTCAATTTAACTAACTGTTGCGCTAAAGCTCATTGACTCAAGTGAAAAAAAGCATATTGCTGCAGCTCCGAAACAAAGAGAGCTACAGTGTTGTTGTATTTTTTTTGTTTGTTTTTTAAACGTGCACTTTATTAATTCTTTAAACTCCCAGACGAGTACAGACACGTCTCGCTCCGACAACGTGCCTTCTCTTTCAGATTCGACTCGAAAGGCGTTCAACGACCGCTTCAGAAAAATGAAGATAAATGAGACCTTCAATGGCACTAAGAAAATCGAACATAAAACACCAAAACGGAAAATCTAGCAAGGAAATCACAAAATATATTCAATGGATGTGTTTGTGAACACACAACAAAATAAATCGCCGTTTAACATCAACATAGACAATTCTGAACCAGTCCAGTCTCCTACAATATAGCACACATATTGTCAAACTATCAATTTATAAGGTGACAAAGCTAGCTAAAGATTAGCCTGAATTTTGATGAGAGGTTTGTCATGATAAATTGGTGGTGGTGGGTTTAATTTTAACTCACCACCACCAATTTATCATGTCAGTGATGCAACGCAACATCTTTTTTTGGGTTTAGGTCCACTGGGATTTTCCCATTTAATCGTGACATTTCCCCTGATAAAGTATTTACACCATCTATGGCACAGGTGTCAAACTCCGGCCCGCCAGGTCATCATTTTATGTGGCCCGCGAAAGCAAATCATGTGTGTCAACTTGCTAAAATCTGTACCGAAATGTCAAATTGTCATGTGTAATAAATAACGTTGACATTTTGCAATTATTTTGTTACCGAGTTTACACTCACTTGAACAATAATTGAACAAACAATTATAATTGACTTGATTGATTTCAAAACTAGTAATCCATTAATTTGTTGTGTACAAGTAATAATTTTGTGGTTTTACTGTCATAACAGCCCTCAGAGGGAAGACGTAAGTCCAAATTGGCCCAACACAAAAATTTGTTTAACACCCCTGATCTATGGCATCAGACCGGCCAAACTATGATCTGCAGCCTGGCTCGGGGATAATCTGGATAAACCACCTGCAGAAGATGATATGGAAGGTCCACACCCTGCAGATAATGAAGAATCCGGGGAATAAAAAAAGTGTGGGAGTCGGAGATACCTATCTTTTCCATTGAGCAAAATTACGTGGCCCATGTTTCTAAAAGCGATGTTGTGAGGAAGCTGTCACAACCTATAAGGTCTGGAGGAACCAGACGAAGAGAGCAACTCTACATCTTTCCGTGCAACCTTCAGCGTTGGAATCTAGAACAGGTTTGCTCTAGAGTGAGGGATGTCCTAGTCTGAAGGTTTCTACTCCTGGTTTCTGAGTTGTAGGCTGCTCCACGTGTTTCCGTTTGTTCCTTGTCCCGATTGTGGCCTACCATAGATGTCGCAAAGAGTCCGGAGTTCGGACCCCACTTGTGAAAATGGTTCTTGACCTCATTTGAAAAGTAAATAAATCATTTTGAATGCTATCTTGTTGTGTTTGTTTTTGTTCAGAGTTACCTTCAAATGTTGAGGCTGTCATGGGCTTTCGAGACCGGACTCATTGATTTTGTTTTTTTAATTCCTCGAACTATATTTCTGGAATTAGTGGTTGCCTAACTAGTTGTCAGGATATTGACTTGCACAACATGTGTTGTTAGGCTTAATTCAGAGTGGGGAAAAAATTAAGTGAGTGGATCATTTTACCCCTTGCAGGATCACTTTACCACCTAGAAATCTGGGCTTTGTCTTTGTTTACCCTGTCGCTTTTTTTTTTTTTAAACAATCATATTTTCACTGTCTTTTGTCCTGCATACATTCTGATCATTTCCATTTTTGGAAACATCCTAAATTAATGGAAAATGTGTTCATTTTAGTGATACATTACTTTAGCTTGTACAGAGGAGGGGGGGGGGGGTGTCTCACATTACCTCACTCTCCCCTGCACAAGGGTGTGCACTGTGTACTATTATTTGTGGTCTTCTTTCAGCATTGTTTAAATCCCTCCCTCTTATTTCCTCCCCCCACCATTGTTTTATAACACACCCGAGTTACTTGCATCACGTTATTTTCACAAGCTTTTTTTTGTTGTTGTTGTTTTTACGGAAAATTTATTTTACAATGGACCGTGTTGTGTTGCTGCTTTGGGGTTTTGGTCCTGTGGTTTGGAGCTACAGTTCCGGTCAAGTGGCAGACAGCTGTGAGAACCTGCACCCCCACCACTCTGGACTTCACGGACAAGGTGGAAAAGCACCCTTTACGATCATTACAGATCGTAGAAACTACAGTTTTAAAGAAGAGGTTGCAGGTAAGTTGTAGAAGTAGGGGTTGTTTATTTGTACCTGTATATAGTTTTAAATCCACACACTGTATTGCTCACAGTGTTACACTATATTTTCAATATCATGTTATTTTCTGTCATTCATTATTGTCAGCTAACGCCACTGTCATTTCGTTGATGGATTGAAATCATGTCATTTTCCTTCTTAGTTCAACTTCGGGCCACAGGTTCCAAACCATTCGTTGGCTTCCTGTTACAGGCGAGAGGATCAGGGGATTTGTCTCCTGTCGGTTCTTTCACTCTGAAAACAGGAGATGCTCAGCTCCTGAACTGCAGCCAGAAAACTGTGAGTGTTGGGAGATTCTTACACTGAGGTAGACAAATGTATCGCGAAACATGCTGTATTATTACATACACATCTTGCAAATCGTTTACTCAGTGAGTCCCTTAAAGTGTTTTTCAGCTTCCCCTGTGGAGTGACTTCAAACTATATTTTTCAGTGCCAAATTCTGACCCAATGTGATCTGTTCGAACCATGTCTGATTGGAAATTGTTGTAGTGTACATTTCTCGAAAATGAAATGTACACTACAATTTAACAGCCAATTTGTGTACCATAATAGATCGATGTTGATGATGCCACAGGGAAATAGATCGGAGCTCACTTTCAAACTTTCAAAGCAAGCTGACATTGAAACACACACAGAGACGAACAACCATCCGCGCTCACACTCACACAGAGGGACAATTTCGAGTGTTCAATCAGCCCGCAATGCATGTTTTTGGAATGTGGGAGCAAACCGGAGTACCCGGAGAAAACCCACGACGGCACGGGGAGAACATGCAAACTCGACACAGGGAGGCCGGAGACGCGCTTACCACTGACTCACCCCTACACTCACTCACACGCACGCACGCGCGCGCGCGCGCGCGCAAACACACACACACACACACACACACACACACACACACACACACACACACACACACACACATTTTAGCACATACATTTTGGTATGATGAGTGTCAGATGAAAACCCGTTTTTTTTTGTTTGTTTTTTGTTTTCTTAACCAGAATTCAGCTGTTTCCCATACATCAGAATCACTAAAGACCTCAGTTCAGGTGATATGGAGATCAGAAGATTCTGGATTTGCAAAACCTATTCAGTTCCAGTAAGTACGGTCAACTTTAAGGTTTTTCTCAGCTGCATTCAGAATTCCACACATCTCTGTTGACTTCACTCATGTTTTTCTACAATTATTATTGAAAACACAATTGGGTGGCTTTGCAGCGCTTCCTTTGTGCAGAACTACAGGACATTCTGGGTTAACATTTTAAGCCCAATGCTGATCTTCAAAAATGACTCTTTGGATGTATTACATATGGACTTTAGCAAGACAGCAGAACAACAAGCAGAAATAGTACCAAACTCAACAAAGCAATCCCTTTCATCATGGGTAAGTATTTCATATTTCCCCTCAGTAATACGTAAAATGAAAACATTCGCTGGCTCTGCGCACATTCATGACAATTATTTTGACCTTGGGTGCATGCCCAAGTTCCTGCTTTTGAGAATATGCTAAAGCTAACAGGAAGTCTGCCATTTTGATTCTATCTTGGAATCGAGCGCCATTTTTGGCCTTTCATAGAGGTCATACTTGATCAAACTCCTTGAGATTTTATCTGATCACCTCCAGATTTTTGACACATTTAAGATGAGAAGTTATTGAAGGGCTGATTATTGAGTAGCACGTTGATGCTATGGAGACAGGTTGTTTACAAAGAAAAATTGTGCTGTTTTTGAGGCCTTAGACCAGCGTTGTCAAACATACGGACCGCGGAGGTTCGATCAGACCCGCAGGATAATTTAAAAGTGAAAAAATTAATCAGAGACACGGAATGACTACTTTTAACAAGGTGCAATTCATAGAGTATCCGCTAGAACTGTTTATTAAATTTCATCATTTTCCTAATGTTCTTGTGCTTCTTTTAGACCAAAACAAAGGAAAGACATTATTTTGGTTATTTATAACAGAGTATGGTCTAATTTTAATGGTCCGGCCCACTTTACATCTACCGAGGCTGTATGTGGCCCACAATGTGAAATGAGTTTGACACTCCTGGTTTAGACCTTCTCATGAAATTTGAGATTCTTTTGATATACTGTATCTTTAAAATATCCCAGTAGTGGTCCTAGGGCAGGATGATGAATCAAATGCGATATGGTGATTTCAATTTTGGCTTCTCTCGATCTTTAAAACATGAAAATAGAAGAAAACCTATTACTACAATGGGCAGCTGCGTTTGGTCGAGTTCCCGATGTTGTGAAAGTACCTTGAATGCACCACGGGCGCAACTGGGTGTCTAGTGATGGGTTTGAAACGTTACAAGTCAATTTCCATGAAAAATGTGGTTTGATAAAAAAATAAAATATTTTAAATATACAAATTAAAAAGATACACTAATATTAAAACCTAACCCAGCCGCTGGGGAGCAGTGCCCTCCCCTGGGGGTACACTGTTCCCCGGTGCCGGTCCCAAGCCCGGAGAAATGGGGCGGGTTGCGTCAGGAAGGGCATCCGGCGTAAAACTTTTGCCAAGACGGACATGCGAGTTGATAGGGCGGTTTGCAGGGACGGATGGGAATTAATGACTCGCTGTGGCGACCCCTGAAAAGGGACGTGCCGAAAGGAGAAGAAGAAGAGGACACTAATATTAAAACCTATATTTTTTTAACATAGAAAGCCAATTCCAATGAAGTTGCGACATTGTGTTGAACAAATAAAACCAGATAACCGTGATTTGGCAATCATATTCAATCTATATTTCATAGTATACACCACAAAGATGCAATATTTAATGTTCAAACTGATAAACTTTATTGTTTTGAGAAAATAATGGTTAACTTTGAATTTTACTGCTGCAGCACGTTCTGGGACAGGTGGCAAAAAAGTTGCTCAATGTACAATTTAGAGATTAAGTCAACAACGGTCTATCCATCCATCCAACCATCCAGGGTTTGCTAATGACGCCCTCTACGGTCCGTCATATCATAAAAAGGTGAATAAAAATCCGGAGAAATCACTCCATGTAAGTAGCAAGGCCTAAAAACCAACACTGAATTCACCATGACCTTCCATCTGTGACGCCGCACTGTATTATCAAAAAAACCAACAACAAAGTGGAAAGGATATCACCATTTGTGCTCAGCAACACATCATGTCAGAAAATATAGTTTGGTGCTATTTCTCAACAATCCCCAAAAACGTTTCATGTCTGGGCCTGAGCTAATCTAAGCTAGAAAAGTGGAAAAGTTTTCTGTGGTCTGAAGAGCCCAGGTTTAAAATTTTGGGAAATTGCGAACGTCGTGTCCGTCCGGCAAAACAGGAAAAGAATTATTCGGACTGGAATGGATGTAAAGTGCAAAAGCCAGCAACTGATGGAGCAACTAAAGAGTACAGGTACCAGACTGGCCTGCCTGCAGTCCAGACCCGTCTCCCACTTAAATTGTGTGGCACATTATGAGGCGTAAAATACGAAAAAGGGAGACCCGAACAGTTGAACACATGACGCTGTACATCAAGCAAGAATGGGAAAGAATTCCACCGACAAAGCTTCAACAATGCATGTCCTCAGTTCTCATACATGTTTTGAATGTTGTTAAAAGAAAAAGTGATGTGGCACAGCGGCACACATGACCCTGTCCTGGCTTTTTTGTGGAAAATGTTGTAGCCATAAAATGCAAAGGTAATGATTACTTGCTCAAAACAATAGTTAATCCATTTGGGAATGGTTGATTTGAAAGTTTCCTTGAGCGTAGCTCTATCTAGTGGAGGCATTGTAGATTGCGTTTTATAAGCGGTGCGCCCAATGTATGAAAAAAATTACAAAAATGGCCATTCATTGAAGATGCCCCTCATAATCCAATGCGCCTCTTAGTGTGGAAAATACGGTACTAAAATTGTTTTACGTGCATGTTTTTGCTACTGCAGGAAATTTCCAGTGAGGATTGTGGTGTCACAAAAGTGTGTTTCAGGCACCCATCAAATTGTGCCCCTGAACTCACGACCAACTGTTACTTCATGTCTGCCATCATGTTGTCAGCGAGTGACACGGTCATCCAATATGAGATGACAGGGACCTCTGATGGATACATCTCATTTGGATTTTCAGATGATCAGACAATGGTAGGGGAGTGTATTATTTTATAATTTACATTTAGGTTAGCTGCGTTCTCTCTTTTTTTTCCAGGTTCAGAACCAGCCTGCCATTGTTAAAAAACATGAACGTGAAGATATTTTTTAGGGGCTGCTGTTTTTCACCGAAAAGGAAGGCACTGTTATTTAGACTCCTCAAACAATATTCTATGTATAAATGCCTGCAAAATTCATCAATGTTTAAGGCACACCAATGAATTAATGAATAACACACACACACACACACACACACACACACACATATATAGACTAAACTACTTTCCAGTTTTGATCAGAAATGGATGGTGCTCTCGAGTAAATTCAAACGAGCAAATTGTGAAAATGACTCTTTTTATTAGATCAAAACCAAAGTGATCAAACTTTCTCTTCTTACTCATTCAATCGTACTTTATTGTTTTGTGTCTTTTTTTTTTTCTTTTTAAGGGAAATGATGACATCTATGTGTGCAGCAAAACAAGTAACGACCTGGTGCAGTTGCAGCATGCTTTTTCAGTAGGACGGGCAATTCCACAAACTCTTCCTCTGGTATGGAAAATATCTCTCACATCATATATTCAGTGTTTGGGACCGTGTTGCGCTCATCTGGGCATACTGGCACATGAAGCAGCCTCGCCCCCAATGCATCTACAATTTTGGTAACAGAAAGTATAGTCTGTGCTTGGCAGAAAAACATTGATTGAAGTTGTTGCTCAAAATCTTGACCTCTCTTCCAGGGAAATATTTCGGATTTAAGGGTGTCCATGCAAGACAGAGTGATCAGCTGCTCCTTCACCTCGTTCAACCCGATTTCAACTCGAAGGAGCACTGGCGTTACAGATCCACACAGATCCTATTATCTTATGTTTGCTTACGGATCCAGCAGCAGCAATGGTGAGAACATTAACATGATTTAAATGTCGACGTTATGCAGGTTGGAGTCAAATGCAAGTCATTCATATCTTTCGAGTTTCTCACTTTGGAAATGTGAAATTTCTGTCCTTTCCCTTTGGGACATCTTATGAATATTTGTCAGGATTTTGCACATTTTTAGAGTTTATTATCTTTTCCAATTAATTTAAATGGGTTTCAAATATTGGCAAATTTGTGGGAGGGACCGTTCGTAATACCCCAAAGATACAGTCACTAAACAAGTTGTTTCAATATAGATGTAAAAATATTGGTCCATCATTTCATCAGATCAATGATCAGTGAGTCTTTTTTTTTTTTTAAACTGGCTGATTGAGCTCCAAAATCCTACTTTTCTAAAGCCTACTTTGTACTTGGTGCACATTATTTTTGGTGAGATACCTCTTCTGTTCACTGTTAAAAAAAACAAAAAACAAAAATAAAACATTAAAACAAAGATCTAGTTCAAAAATTTTTTTACCTCATCAAACACGATCTCTCTCTCTCTCTCTCTGGCCACAAACTGGTTGAAAAAGAGGTGATGAAGAAGAATACATGAATAATAAATATGCAGGATACTAATATGGGCTTCTTGTGACGCAGCAATCCCTTAATTCAAGAATTTTGGTGCAATTGAGACAAAAAAACGTTTATTTTTGACAGGTTTTGGTCTGACCGCAGACCGTATGAAGTGTGGATCCCACAAACGCAGACTCAGATAAATGGCGATGACAAAAACGTTTATTCAGGAAAAGCGAGGGACCAACAAAGTATTCAACAAAAGGTGCTGGCAAAGCAAGGAGCCAGAGAAAACCAACGAGAACACAAAGCGCTTGTCAATTACAAGGATAGAATGATTTTCGAGAACATCATAAAACGAATAGAAGTGAGTACAATAAAACGAAACCAAGTACAATACCAAGACAAAACAAATACTCACAAACCCGAATGACTATAACGAGGAGGGCGACGAGAAGCATGAACGAGAGATAACAAAGCACTTGAGCAAAAGCGGTGATCAAGAGCAATAGTCCGACAAAGAAGATGGGTCGTCGGTGTCTTAAGTAGGCCACCACTAGATTGCCTGGTCCAGCACAGGTGCACTCCTGAAAGGTGACGCCCCACACTTCCAGCTAGTGCTGAAACACTCAAGGAACAAAACAAAGACAAAGCAAAATATGACAATTTTAAATTGTTAGCAGTACCTTTATTTTTGTTTCCTTTTCCCTGACAGGACAAATCCAGGTCCATACAAATACATTCCTAAGTGCAAACAAGGTCGATATTTCCAGGCCTCAACTTGTCAGAACAGCTGGATGGCCTCACATCATCAAAGCGCATGGTGAGATCGATTTTTGAGTGATGGGTTGCACCGTTAATTTCTCTCTGTGAATGTTTAACCAGTTCAAGGTAGGAACGATTCGTTTATAAATATTTATTTTATTTCTCCGATTTCTGTTATTTAAATTGTCTTCGCCACTTATAATTTAACCAGTTCAAGGTAGGAACGATTCGTTTATAAACTATTCATTTTATTTCTCCGATTTCTGTTATTTAAATTGTTTTCGCCACTTATAAACATTTTATTAAATAATTTAAATTCTGACATCCCTTTTCTGCATCATCATGACAATGATTAGAACATTTGATATACAGTGGTATCTCTACTTACGAAATTAATTGTTTCTGGAAGAAACTTCTTAACTTGAAAATTTTGTAAGGAGAGACGTGTTTTGCATGTAAATGCCCTAATCTGTTCCAAGCCCCCCGCCCCCATAATTCAGACATAAATGTTTTCTAAAGCATAAAAATGTATCAAAATATGTAACAAATACATGTTATAATTACATTATTGCACAATAAATGACAGTTGTGCATACTGTAAAAAACAACTGATCCAAGGACGTTTGATTTTGTCGACTTTTAACAATCCTTCGAAAGTGTCCAAGGCAACGGCATCGTGAGCGATCGCCCGACTGGTGAACATTTTTTCTGGGTGATTCACATTTACGTAAAACTATCGCAGCACCTCATGGGCCGCGGGGCGATTGACGAGGACACTGCATAGACACATATCCATCTATCTACACACATAGACTCATCCGGTAGAGTTCCCTCTTAGCCAATGGTATGCCAGGATGGTGCTCGGTAATAGCCAATGGCAGAGCAGCTAGAAGTATGTTGTGTTCAGGAAACTTAGAGCTGTGACTAGCAGGCCAAACTGTATTTTTACCTTTCACATCTTTAAATATTTTTCGTAACAAGACGCAGTATTTTCCTGTTGAGACGTTTCATCACTTTAAAATGTCGTATGAAGAGACATTCGTAAATAGAGTGACCACTGTAACTTATTCAATTGTTTTTTTCAGGCGCGATGATGCTGATAGCCTGGATGACCACAGGATCCATCGGGATGATGGTAGCCAGATATCTGAAAGGAGTGGCCAAGGGAAATCATTTATTGGGCAAAGATGTCTGGTTTCTGGTGGGGACCATTGATACAATGTTGAAAATTGTCTTTTTTCCAATACAATACAGTGAAACATTTGAAGGCCATCACTTGCGGTGTTGTTTTAATTCTGATCCACAAAATATAGAAATACTGTATACACTCTTTCTCGTGAAGAATTCCTTCAAATCGAGCATAATCCGTGAAACAAAACGGGGCTGTGAAAAATGGTCTCTTTTACAGGCGCAAAAAACACAAGCGCTCGCTCCCGAGGCTGTCCAGCGGCGACAGTCAAGTAGCGTCGACATTCCTCCCAATCGAAATCAGTGCTGGTACACGCATGCTCCCGAGAAGGCGCAACCACCAGGCACAGATTCTTCTCCTTCGAGGAATCTCATGACCAAAACACTGAAAGCAGTACACTCGGGTCGACGCAAAGTAACAACAAGCACCATATGCCTAAAAAAGAAAGACAAAAACAACAAAAAGCAAAGCTCTTGAAGAGCTCTTGCCGACGGCGGCCAACTACGGCGCCATCTTGGATTTTGAGCAAGGCAATCACAGAAGCCTATCATTGAAATTACTCCTCTGTCCGGAAATTGTGTTTAACGGTGGGTGCTGAGGATTGACCAAGTTGGATTGAAATGTGTACAGCGTCCTCCTTCTTGACAGATGTCAGGCTGTCTACTATAACACTCAGAACAAACCTGTGTACACGAATGAGGGCCCTTACCATCACAGACTGGTAGAACATCTTTCGTATCTTTTTAAAGAGGGTAAACAAAGCCCGTCTTTTGAGGAAGTCCAGGCGGCTCTGTCCTTTCCTGTGCTGGGGGTCATTGTTGGTAGTTCAGTGTATCCTTTTATCCACCTGCAGACCAAGGTGCGCCTTTAGTCAAACTCCCCACTGTCACCAAAACTGGGTCCAGCTGAGCTGTGGTCCTCCCCGAGTCTGCCACGATTTCCCTGGTCTTGGTGGTATTTAAGCCCAGATGGTTGAAGTCAAACCATGTGACATAGTGGAATAAAATTCATTTGGCCCTACTCTTTGATGTTTGTGTGTGACTGACCCAACACTTTCCTCAAAAATGTTTTTGTGGTGCCCTCCATTCACCTCTTCGTATAGTATCACACCCACACCCATGATCAGGGTGTTGTATGATGATTATGATGTTGGCATTGAAGGTGGCAAGATCCAGCAAATTTACCATTGGCAAAATTCAAGCATCTCTCATTTCACCAGCAATGGACCAAAAATAAAACAAAACAAAACAAAAAAAACGGGATCCTTTCTTTCACTTTACGGCACGTAGCTCACCAGATTTGGACCACTTTGTTCTTGAAAGAGAGTTTTTCGAAGCTTCTTCCAAGTTGGATGTGTCCGGTACACCTCAGAACGGAGCTGTCCGCAGGGCCTCCTGATGAGTTGCCAGAGCCATCTCACCTGGCTCCCCTTGTTACACAGTTGCGAAAAGGTTCTGAACAGAATCAGAGACACGGGGTAGGCTTGGTGGAGAACGGCATCCCCCAAGAATCGCAGGGGCCCAATTTACTTACATGCATTAGCTTTGCACAGGAAATTGTGTTGAGCTTTTAAATGTCATACAAATATTCAACAATTTCTACCATCGGAATGATCAACTCTGTAAGTAGTTATATAATCCAATAGATTTGTACTTTTGACTTTGCAGGTCCATTTTTCAATGATGGGTGTCACAATAGCAGCCACAGTGATCGCCTTCCCTCTTTCCTTCATATACGTGAAGACCTGGTCTGAGGTCAGTTTACCAGTTTATTCCATTCTCCAACTGTATTATACTGCCTGACAGAGATCAGAGTGAAAAAGATTTGCTTTCATTTTGACAGTACTGTAACTTCAACAGTGATGGATCAAACTAACATCCTTGAAACTACAATCCATCAACTTGTGGAAATGTAGTTCGATCAGATGATTTGTCGAGATTTGTTCACCATCAGAATGGGCCTCTGAAAAAAGCCTGAACCACAAAAATGAATCCGTGCGAGCTGTTCTGCGTCAGAAATTTCAGATTCTGCTATACAGTGATCCCTCACTTATCGCGGTTAATAGGGGACCAGAACTGGCCTCGATAAGTGAACAACCGCCAAGTAGGGTTTGCCTACCCTCCCCGAGGAATTTTTGTGACAGTGTACTTGGGTACCAGGACGTTTAAAATATGTATTTACATTGTAGCTATCTGCTTGTGGAGGCTCTCAGTCGTACAGGAAAGTTCCATCGTAGAAAGGGTTCTGTCAGTCGTCATCTGTACCTGTGGGTAAAAAACAAAAACAAAAAACAAAAAACAAAAAAAAAAAAAAAACAAAAAAGGACGTTTCACCCCCAAAAAAACCACATGAAGTTGTTAAAACCCAGATTCTATCCATACCTTGATGTGGTGTTGGCTGTAATTTTCAGACTACCGGGGTTGCGTATGAGTTTGTCCAGGATGCTGACTATCTGTTCAAACTTGGGCCGGTTGTTCCTTTCCTTCTGCCAGCAGTCAAGCATCAGCTGATAAAGCGTAGCGGGGCAGTCCATGGGCGGGGGAAGGCGGTAGCCCTCATCGACAGCCTTTATTACCTTGATATAGCAAGGAAAATGAAATTATTGATTTCAGCTTGACATTGCTGCAGTCGATGTCTGCTGCCAATTCGGTGCTATTTTGCCGACAATGGGCCATTTGTGTACTCACGTCTTGATTGGACATCTCCCAGTAAGGCCGTTCCCCATACGACATGACTTCCCAGAGCACAATGCCATAACTCCAAGCATCGCTCGATGATGTAAACTTCCTGTAAGCAATTGCCTCTGGAGCTGTCCACCGGATAGGGATCTTACCTCCCTGTGAGACCAGTAGTAGGGGAAAAATAAATCAGACAGACAGAGGTTTGTCAACTGACTTTTAGCCAAGACCTTGCAATATCAACGTCAACTCAACTTAAAATGGGAAGCTAGCACAATGACGTTCTTGAGGACATACATGCTTTACAGTTGAATTATGTCTGGATGGATTGGCTCAACCACGATCATACAAAATGTTCTGCTTGGCCTTGAAGCATCCTACGGGAACTGAAAATTCAAGAAAGTTGGCCCGTCCAAACAGGGGTGCTAAGGCTCTGCATCAAGCTCTCCCGCATGAGACTTATGCACCTTGCCCTTTCCGAAACCTCTCCCAAAAACTTGAACTCACAGAGATGTCCAAATCTCTTGATAAGATGATTCACAAAGATTGAAGAACTCAGGATTCCCTAGATACCACTGATTGTCTTGTTAAGTGATGGGTCAAGCCAATTCACACTATGGTCCATGCAGATTTTTTACATTTTAGCTCTCTCTCTCTCTCTCTCTCTCTCTCTCTCTCTCTCTCTCTCTCTCTCTCTCTCTGAGATAAATCTGTATTTTAAGTACTGTCTATTAAATGTATCCTTCTTTTTCTTGGAGGTCATAGGCTCCTCTTCTGTCTCCTGGCTGGGCCTTTTGCCCTTCCCAAAGAAACTTTCCAAAGACCTTTGTTTTTTACTCATTTTGCTAGCTCCTGGGTTTCTTTTTAGCGGTAGCCTATCACATGACCGAGAAGCGCGCCTTCACCTGCTTCAAGAGTGCCATATTGTCGACGGATGTAATGGAGGATCTGATAATTTTTCAAAATAAAACATCTTTCAGATTCCGAAATGAATAAAACTGAAGTAATGTAAGTTATTTATTGTTTCTGTGCGGCCCGGTACCAAATAACCCAAAGACCGGTATCACTCCCCGGTCCGTAGGTTGGGATCTACTGGGCTAGACCAGAGAGTCATGAGGGAGTTCCCTGACACCCGAAGGACTTGCAATGACTTTTTAAATTTGTTTTACCAGAGCAGTGTTTTTGGTTGGTTGTATTTTTTGTTTTGTTTTCACTACTGCCTACTGGTAAAATGTTCTGTACTTCCAATGTACAGTTGATACTGGGGCAATGTTTAGTAATTTTGGGGCTCCTTGCCCCAGTAAATGAGGGTCTGGTAACATCCCTGATTTTAGTACTTTTCTGAAAGAACAATTTATCAAGGACAGTAAATGGATGAGAGCCTGGATTGTGTTAAATCGCATTTCCTTTGGCCAGTAGAAAATTATGGACATCAAAGGTCTTTTGATACATTTGCTGATTGTTTTTTGTTTTTTTTTAGGTTAGCAAGGGGACTGTTATGCAGTTCCATCAATCCAACCATTTTATAATAATAATAATAATAATAATAATAATCCCCAATAATAATAATAATAATAATAATAATAATACATTTTCTTCCATTTATCCCGGGTTGGGTCATGGGGCCAGTAGCTTTAGCAGGGAAGCACAGAGTTCCTTTCTCCCAGCCATTTCATTCACCTGCTGCATGTCTTACTAGCCATATGCATACAAGGGCGCTTTAAACATTTCTGTGTCCAGCACTTAAGGAAGAAGAGTGACTGCAAAATTGGTTGTTTGTGCCTATCAGCAAAAAAAAAAAAAAAAAAAAAAGCATTACATTCACACTCAGACAATAAGAAGGAAACGTTTTGAACACTGAATTACAATTTGGCCATCAAATGAGACATTTAAAATTTCATGGTGTGTGCAGGGGACACATCCTGTCCTGGGATGCCTGGTTATGATTTTGTGTGTACCCCAACTCACACTGGCTTTGCTGCGCTGCGGACCACAAAATCCCCTGTAAGTACTGCTGCATATTGTTCACCTTTGATCGATTCGCTTTTTAAAAAATATATTCCATCCATTTTCAACACCACTTATCCTGCTCATGTTTGCAGAGATTTTTCTTTTGAAAATTGTTAGACGTGATACAACCCCCCTCGGTACATATAAAGCTAAGGGGTAGAGGGTGGAGAATCTTCCACATATTAATATATATACAGTATATCAATCTGTGGCAGGCGGTGTGTTTTGGACCCGGATATTTTGTGAGCTAATCCACCTCTTGATAACGCCATAACATCACAATACTGGATGTACCGTACGCCGCTCTCCAAAAAAAAAAAAAAGATACGTATAATTATGGCTACGTTCATACCCCAGAGCGTATTACGAAACAGTTTAAAACACCTTTGCAGATTCACAGATGATTGTCTCCCTTCCAAGCACTCTCACCCGCACGCATTGATAGGAAAGAGGCTTTGGCGTGGCATTAAAGAGCATTTCATGTATTTGACGATATTACCAAAAAATGGTTACCTTTATCTTCCAATAAATCACCTCAAGAACTCCAAACCTCTATCGTACAATAAAGTACTTTACCGTGAAGTTTTTATCAATATGAAAACTCGAAATAAATAACATCGGCAGAGATGCTTTGCAAAACTGCCTGTGGATGCAAAATTGATTATTCACCCCCACCCACTTCCCGCTTGATCCCACAAGTTCCGTTTTTCTTGAAACGAACACCTTGAAAGTGAATTTTCAATCAGCTTCCTCAATCTTAAATAACTTTTCGGCCTGCCCATCGAGCTGAACCAATCAGAAGTGAGAGCGGCTGAACCAATGAGAGGATGGATAAACTCCCTCGTCATGGGGCCTTGCGGGTGGCTTTCCGGGAGGCGAATCTCAAATCTGATTGGCTAAAAGAAGAACCAGCCATGTCTGTGTGTGAGTGTGTGCATTTGGGACCATCTCAGCAGTTGTTTCTGAGTTTTACCATTCATTGTGTTTTGATGAGGAGCAAAATGATAAATTTGTCCCACAAAGAGCGATAGAAGGCCACTTATTTCGAGCCTTGCATTACTTCTGTTCTATAAATGTTTTCTTTGACAGGAGGTTTCTGTTCAACTGGTCTCATGCTGTGATCGCAGTGGTGTTAAAAATTCTGGCGAGTAAGTACTGCGCTTTTACAAATACACATCACAGTCTATTTAATTTTATTTTTTTTTGTACAGTGGAACTGCTGCCATGGGATGTCTGAACGAATATTGGCACGTTTCTCAGAACAGATTGTGTTGAACCCTTGGGCCTAGTTGTTCACAACGTTATTCCAGACAGAATGGATCATGGATTGGATAAATTCTTGAAAATGGGCAGACCCCAAATTCTGAAATCGGTTAGATGACGGAAGCGGTGGTGAGATATGGGTGATTGGGGAGCCTCCACCTGTGGGCAGAC
The DNA here is from genome assembly GCF_001891065.2 of Hippocampus comes. NCBI lineage: Eukaryota > Metazoa > Chordata > Actinopteri > Syngnathiformes > Syngnathidae > Hippocampus > Hippocampus comes. Next base: position 8,168 of record NW_017805343.1, on the reverse strand, counting down.
CCCAAATTCTGAAATCGGTTAGATGACAGAAGCGGTGGTGATTGGGGAGCCTCCACCTTGTGCACATTTGTGTCATCATTTCGAGACTTCTAATTATGAATGAACACTCATGCGTGTGCTCAATTTGACGGACTCTCAACACCACAGAGATAATTAGCACCCTCGGTCAGCAGAACGAGGTACCTGAGCGAGGTATGTGTGGTATCTCACTCCAAACTTTTACATTGTATTTTCTTATTGTCTGTACAGTGTCCTTGGGTGGCATGAAAGGCGCTTTTAAATAAAATGCATTATCATATTATTATTATTTTGTTGAAGATAAACATATATTTGAAGACCGTATTTTCTGCACTGTAAGACCCTTCGGATTATAAAGCGCATTTTCAAAAATTGCCTATTTTAAAACCTACTTTATCCTCACGAAGGTCGCAGGCTGACTTTGGGCTGCGGGTGGCACAACACCCTGAACTGGTCGCCAACCAATTGCAGCGCACACATGGAGACATACAACTCGTACTCGCTCACTTCCACACCATCAATGAGCAAGAACTGATCTCACACTGCCCGGAAACCAATCAAGCGAGTGTACCACTACACCATCAGCAATAATACACCAAAAATATTCAATAAACTCTAATTAGAAACTCAATATTCACAGACATCAAAATGTTCAAAAAAATCATTTCTGACAGTTGCATCGCTTACTACATGTCCAGTCACTCTCTCATCCTGAGAGATTGTCAGAGGTACCGCATGTCTTTCGCGTCAGCTGGCTCAGGTGCATAAATTATCTTATCATATGGGGACATCCCATTATGACAAAATATGAATATTTCTGACTGATCCAAGTTTGTTATGAGCAAAGGTGATTCAAGTATGACGGATTAAAACGAGGATTTCAAAAATCCAAATAAATTGTCTCCAAATTACACCTTTTGAACAATTGGGCCTCGAGGTTCCACCACAATATGTTTCATTTCCATTCAAACATAAATTTTAATATTTGAGACGATTGATGATTGCTCAGGAGCAGCTCTTTAACCAAATTCTTGTCTTTTTGGCGCACAAGTTGCAGCGATATTCACTGGCCTGAAGATAATGGACAACACTATTGATCAATGGCTGATGAAAGTGATGGGTGGGTTGGTCACCTGGGAGGCTTTGTTCTGTATCTTGTTGGAAATCAACTTCAAGCGGAAGGTTGATGCATCAGGTGAATATACTGTACCTTGACTGTTATTTACATTTTTTTACCGTCTCAAAACTTTGACCACAAAACATATTTAATCCATCCATCAATCCATTTTCGGATCCGCATTATCCTTACAAGAGTCACGGGCGTGCTGGAGCCTAGCTCAGCTGCCTTTGGGGCAGCAGGAAGGGGACACCCTCAACTGGTTCCCAGCCAATCGCAGACGTACAAAATCAAAACCCACAGAATTTTTAAGTAACAAAAAAAAAAAACGGCAAATGAATTATGAATTGATCTTGCCACATTGAACCAACTAATGCAACATTTATCTATTTAAATATTAGAAAATAGATCTTAGATGACATTAAAACTGCACAAATCATGTACACAATAATTTAGTTTGTGGCAAGTACTCAGGCGTTCTTCAAAGTCAGAGTGATGATTTGAGAGAAAGAGGGTTTTTTTTTTTTTTTTACCTAATATACTGTAAAGCAGCGGTCCCCAAGCTTTGTTGCCCCACAGACCGGTTCAATGTCAGACAATATTTTCAGGGACCAGCCTTTAAAATGTGACAGATAAATACAACAAAATAATATGACCTGCATGAAAACTGTGGTATTTTCGAAACATAATAATAAACACGAATCACGACACGAGGAACGTCCTATCTGGCCGCAACAGTCTCTGGTCGCTATGGTAACATTTAAACGTGCCTTCAAAATAAGATACACGGCAAATACAAAGTGCATGAAAAATACGACTCACCATCGCCGCATATTAAGCAGAGTGGGCTTGGTGCGTGGGAGTCTCCCAGTGTTGTGTCCAAGGACCGGCAACCCGAGGCCAAGGCCAAGGCCTTGCTTCCGACTTGCTTCCGAGGCCAAGGCCAAGGACCAAGGACTGATTTTGAAACTGAGGCCTAGCCAAGGACATGTATAAAACAATGCTATCATACCACTTGGCAGGTCCTCATGATTTGCAACACCCCTCCATCATAACCTTTTGCACTCCCTAACGGTTGAATGAAGTGTTTTTATTCAAAGAGTAGAACAGTCTGGGTACGTGTTATTTATACTGAGAAAAAGAAATAAAATCATATGATATATATTTATGAATTGTTTTAGTGCAGTAGTTTCTTAATATGAAGTAAATCAACACTCAACAGGCATGACATGGCACGAAACACAAGTTGAGAAATGACTTTGCATAGAAGTCAATCACTGACTGCAGAAAAAGCGGAAATCTCTCAGTGATAATTTTACAGTTTACCGGCAGCGAGTCCCAGGGACTCACTGATCAGAAAAGTATGAGTCCCATTATGCATTGAGAGAGTCCCAAATTTCGAATTCCGAAATGGTCTACTTATTCAATTGCATATGATAATAACACAAACAACATATAC
>NW_017805343.1:0-4262 GCF_001891065.2 Hippocampus comes | reverse complement strand
CCGCTCGTGGAGCCGGTCCTCGAGGCCAAGGACCGGCTCGAGGAACACATCACTGGAGTCTCCTCTTGAGATAAAGCCGTATTTTAAGTATGACTCCATATACGGTCTATTGAATGTAACCTTTTTCTTGAAAGTCGTAGGCTCCTCTTCTGTCTCCTGGCTGGGTCTTTTCCCCTTCCCAAAGACGGTTGTTTTTTTTTTTGTTTTTTTTACACATTTTGCCAGCTCCTGCGTTTCATTTTGGCGGTAACTTATCACGTGACTGAGACGTGTGCCATGACCCACGTCAAGAGTAACACACTGTAGACGGATGTAACAGAGAATCCGGGAATTTTTCAAACTTAAACATCTTTCAGATTCTGAAATAAATGAAACGTAAGTAATCTAAGGTCTTTAATTTTCTTTAATTACCAAATGACCCACGGACCGGTACTGGTCCTTGGCCCGGGGTTGGGGACCGCTGCTGCAAAGGACAGATGTTTCTCTGTTAAAGGAGTTACTTTGTGGAATGGTTAGGAAATGAAGGCTCAGTGACACATTTTAAAAATACCGTATGTTTCAAACAAAAATACTAGAAAAATACACACATCAGGCTGAAAAAAACCCTGAAAAAATGTACATACTACCTATACAGGTGGGGTCGCTACTTCTTGGGGATCGCTTCTACTTGGAACTTCACATTAATTGTTGTAAATGCGTGCATCAAGTTCGCTTTTTGTGTGTCGTGTCATTGAATGTTTTGTTGCCATGAGGTGTGTCGAATAGTAAGCCGTTACTTCGCCATTTGTCTTTTTCTCTTAGCTTTATCATTGATTGTATTTTTTTGTCGTGAGGATAAACGGATTAGAAAATGGATGGATGGATTACCTGATCCCGTATAGCAAAGGAACAAAAAAACAACTCGCCCCAAGGAACTGCTGACATTCTCGAACAAAATTTAACACAAAGCTGTTCAAGATTCAAGATGTGTATGCATTGTAATAACACATTGGAAGCCCCACAAATGTTCGTGTTCTACTCTTTCTTCGGGTCCCCTTCACTCTTTAGCATTGTCCTCACTTAAATTAACTAGGATTGTATTTACATTTCCACAAGATTGTCAAGGTTGCTCGAGAAAAAGTTCTGACTGCTTCTTTCTGAGCCTTTAGTGGATGTGCTGTGACGGCTTTTTTTTCGTTTGTTTGTATTTCAGATACTACAATGGTAAGAATCAAATATGGTAATACCAAAAAAAAAAAGACTTGAAATTCCTAGTTTTTATTTCTGTTTGATGTTCCCTATAGATACAAGCTGGTGTCCTGCTGGTGGCCTTGTACATCACTGGAAATGTAGTCTTTTTGCTCGCCTTGTTGTTTGGAGTTGGGATGTCATAATTTGAACGAATACACATAAAGAAATTGTAATTGGGGGTGTGTGTGTCATGATCATGTTCTGTTAGTGTCCGGCAGGTGGCAGAGGCGTTCCCGGTTTTCCTGCTACTCACCTGTCTGGCATCACAATTATTGGGACTTTTTTAAGGACCTCATAGAACCATGCCAAGCTGTCGGATAATTTCGCCTCGCTCAAGTCATTGTTAATATGCATTTTGTCGAGACGTTCTCTTGTTCCTCTTCTGAATCTCGTGTGCCTTCTTCACCTACCAGGTCTCCTCCATGATTCGGAGGGCTTGCTGGGTTGCACCACAGTATGTTTCAACTGTTGGGGAACTATACCAGAGGACAGACTGCTGTTGATAATGGCCAAAACCTCCTGAAAGAAATACGGAGGAAATAGTCACAAGAGGAGCCAGATGGCTTATGTTGCAGCTCCGAAACAAGAGAGCTGTAGTGTTGATTTTTTTAAAACGTACACTTTATTATTTCTGTTAAAGGACTTGACAAATACAAGGATATCATGTTTAAAAGTTTTATTTTGTGATATGCCTCTTAGGACATTCCTGACCATTCACCTAGCCAGCACCCCCAAATTTGTGTTTATTTTATATATATATATATATACTTCAGTTTAGGACCTTATATATATATATATATATATATATATATATATATATCGTAGAAAGGGTTCTGTCAGTCATAATATATATATATGTTACCATAGCGACCAGAGACAAAGCTTGTGGTCTAAGTGGAGCGCAGGGGGGCCAGTTCATCTCGGGGATTTGGGAGGCCAGGCTTGGTAACTGATAAGAGCAAGGGAGACTAGACTTTGGGTAGACAATTTTACAATTAATATGCTTCAGCATGCCAAGATGTCCGTGAGCCGATGATGAAATGTTTCAGTTTAGAGAGCGACTTGCCATTATCATGTCAAAGTGTCTGTTGATCATAAACCAAAATGTTGGCGCTGGCGCCGAGGGGTCTGGCCCTCATTGTGTATGGCGGAGGGCCGGGTCGGGGCGCAGCATGTAAATGGGGGTAGGTGGGGGGGGGGGGTTCTGACATGTCACTTGTAATTTGCAGTAACCTGTCAATAAAAGCTTGGCAGCGGCCGTACTGAGGTCGGGTCTGGTCGGTCTGAGAAGCGAGCACGAGTGTGTGTGTGGCCTCAATTACGCCACGTGCCGGCAGTAAAAGACAATCCTTCCTGAAGCTGAGTCTAATTGTTCAAATATGTCCGGCCCATCTCTGACAGTTAGCGAGGGTGTGGGTACAGGGTGTATGCCCCCTTCACCCGCAACCCTAAAGAAGAGAAATGCAGTTGTAAATGAATGGATGGATGTCCAACCAAGTGTTTCTTGACCTTGCGGTACCTGCACTTTTTTCTCGCTTTTTTTTTTTCTTCCAGCACAACTGAGAAACGTGACATCAGATTTTGCTGACAATGTAACCAAAGAAGTCCTCAATCATCTGTACAATCTTCGAGAGGATTGCATCTTAAATGATGGCGAGGTACAGCACATATGTCAGGCGAACCACACCAGAGCAAACAAGGCACGTGACCTTATCTGGACCGTGAGGATGAAAGGCGACAAAGCCAGCTGGAAGCTGATCAAACACATTCAAGCCAGAGACACTTACCTTGCAAAGCATCTGGATCTGAACTCGATTTAATTCATGGACACGAGGTAAGGAGTGAGTATTATTTTGAATCGTGCTTGAGACTCAGAAATGCTCACGGTGTATCCCACAACCTGTTGCAGTTATACTGACTGAATGTTTCTTTTCTGATTCCAGACAGTTTCTGGCAGAAAAAAAAGACCAATCGACAAGGAAATGTATTTTTATTTTGTCAGGCCCCTAAAATCCTGGCATCAATTGTAATCCCCAAGTCACTCAATTGTTCCAGTTCTATTTTGTGCTCAACAATCCCAGCAAGTTTCATTCACACCTTGAGAATATTAACCTTTGGAAATCTGTGTGGCTGTCACTTATTGTTATTTCAGGGTGACACTGAAAATTCACTGTGAGCACTCAACCATTCCACCCTTGTCAGGTACTAGGCTATCCCAGGTTGTCGAACGGGAGGTTTCCAGATGTAAAGTCACAATTAAATTAATTATATTTAAAATCTCAGATTCAAAACAATTCTCTGTTATTGTTCAACTACTCCACCTCTGTGAGGAACCCAGGAAATGTAATAGAAACCAGATGTCATCATTTAAAACCTTTTGGGCCACAATTTAACATCTTTCACAGAGTGCTGATTCAGATGTGGGTATCCATGCATGCATCCATCCATTTTCTTATCCACTCATCCTCACGAAGGGAGCGGGCGTGCTGGAGCCTATGGCCGCTGTTTCCTAGCAATAGGCGGGGTACACCCTGAACTGGTTACCAGCCAGGGCACATATTGACAAACAACCATCCGCTCTCACACTGTAAACCCGAACATTCAAATTTAAAAAAAAAAAAAAAAAAATGAGTAAACAATTCTCAAATTTCCACAAAAGTAGTATTGTCTTAACTATGTCAAGTTGGTTGAACTTGTTACATTTTATGAGTAGTTTGTCCTTTTAATTTTTAATTGAATTGAACAATACTAGTTTTGGGCTCTGCATTTCCTAAAAACAAATAAACTTAAACTTCAGAAATTTGAGTTATTTACCGTAAATTCCGGATTACAAGCCGCTACTTTTTTTCAACACTGCGGCATGTAATATGAAGCGGCTTTTTAAATTTTTTTTTTTCCATCGCGGGAAAAACATGGACCAATGAAATGGATGAGTAGTTCACTGAGGTCCAATGAGATTGTATGACAAATCACAACTTCCGCTCTTTTCGCTGCAGCGGGAAAAATGTGTTACCCGGCAACAGTCGACCAAT
>NW_017805342.1:0-1426 GCF_001891065.2 Hippocampus comes | reverse complement strand
AATCCATGCTGTGGGTCCACTGTAATATGTGTTTTTAACATTAGGCTTTTTTGTAGCTTTATGATAGACATGATTGAATTCAAGTCCTTTTGCAAATGCCACAAAATAGGAGTCATAAATTGTGCAATGACAGTACTGTAATTGCTGCTGTTTTTTTTTTTTTTGTCACTTTGATAGTTTAGTTTATGATCCCAGATGTTGGCAGAGGGGTGCAATCTCCCACAAAAGATAATTGCAGATGTGACCGCTCTGTATTGTCTTCTATTGCTGCAAAAATAAACTAGTAAGATGAAGAATTATGGGAACGGTTCCACATGAGCTTGTGGCAACCTGTTGCGCTTTTTCGCCACCAAAACAAGTTTTTCATATTACAACTTTCTCATCTGTGAGTGTAATCACCATTTATGTGACTGAAAAAGTCAAAACAATTTTACTTTTGGGAATAACACAGGGGCGGCTCGATGGACGACTGGTTGGTGCGTCGGTCTCACGGTGCAGAAGTGCAGGGTTCGATTCTGGGCTCTGGCATTCCTGTATGGAGTTTGTATGTTGTCCAGTTTCCTCCCTCATTCCATAAACTTGCATGGCAGGTTAATGGAACACTCGAAATTGTCGGAAGGTGTGAATGTGAGCGCGGATGGTTGTTCGTTTCTGTGTGCCTTGCGATTGGCTGGCAACCAGTTCAGGGTGTTCCCCTCCTACTCCTTGAAGACAGCTGGGGTAGGCACCAGCACATCCCGTGACCCTTGTGAGGATAAGAGGATAAGAAAATGGATGGATGGATGGATGGATGGAATAACACAGGGCTCCAGACTAGCGTTGTAAAAATTGTTTACTAGGAGCACAGTGTCCCCTAAACTTGAATTTTAGGGGCACACATGAATCACAAATTGACTTGCAAAGTAAGTACAGTAAAGTGTTTTTCATTTTGGCCATGGGTCTCACTTTAACCCTGTCTCTTCCTTATGAGTCATGAGCACTAACCCTGAAGTGAGACGAAGGAGACCAGCAATTCTTTAAATGTTTTCCTGGGTTCCTTTATTACCTGGTGGATGGGTCGTCATTTTGCTCTTTGGATAACTTTTGTAGGCTATTTCCATATATTTTCCATTTGTGGATCATGGTTTGCTGGTGTCCAAGTTTAGGAAAGTCCTCAACAAAGTTTTTTGTTTACTTTTGAAACCTTGGAAGTTCCATGTGGGCTATTTCCTACTGTCCTACAGTCTGGAGTGTAGCATAGGGAGGACGAAGATGATTATAAAAACATTTGTGTGTATGTGCAACTTTTAAACACTCAAGAAAAATAAATCCGAAGTTGCTTTTGACTAAGCGCTGCAGTTTGGCTCAGGATCATTTTTACTTCGTTTTTATATTTCCACGCTCATTCTAAAGGGTACTATAGGAAGAGGTAACAATGGGATCGTCA
>NW_017805341.1:0-7072 GCF_001891065.2 Hippocampus comes | reverse complement strand
GTCGTTTGACTTCCATCAAGTACAAATGTTAAAATATGAGAAGTAATCTCTCAATTCTCCTTGATTTCAATTACTCACTGAGAGTACCCGCAGTTGTGGTGAAGTAGAGATTCAGCACCACGGAGAGCTCACCATTTTGACTCATTCCTTTGTTCACTGTTGAATACTTGTTAAAAACTGAAATGTGATCATTATTTTCCATTTCAATAGACTGGAACCATCTTACTTTCGGACTGTCAAGTTCATATTCAAATTGCCTTGAACACAATCACTTATTGAATATACTTGAACTATTGTCAAAATTGCTGCATTCAAAATGCTGGATCTTTGGTAACGTGTTTTCATCCAGACCCTCATAAAGTTGTTATCCATCAATCACTATCAGAATGGCAGGATTTGATTACCAACGAAGTGAAAACAATGTGCAGTTTTTGTGAAGTGTCAGTGATAAATAGTCAGTACAATAAAAGTGGTGTTGAAAATGCATGGATGCATGGATGGAATCAAATATGCTAAACACTGCAAAGGTTAGAGCACTGAATAGCATCTCCTGTACATGTGATCTTATTTACCTCAAGCATTTTACATGGGCTTTGCTTGTTCTACGCGGGCTTGCACGCTTTTCTCCCACAAAACAAAAACATGCTTCTTCGGTTCCCTCAAGGTTAATATCTATACCCGTACATATAAACGTGAGTGTGAATGGTTGTTTGTTTCAACGTTACCTGTGATTGAACGGCAAACAGTCCCAGGTTTAAGCCGCCTCTTGTCCAAAGTCAATTGGGATAGGCTCCAATTGCCTGCAAACCTAATGAGCACAAGCTGAATGTAATGGTTGGGGCGACGGAATTGTGTTTTGTTTTGTTTTTTTGTGTGTGTATGTCTTAATCTATTTATAGTGGTCTCGCTAATCCCAAAAACTGCCTGAATAGTCCTTTGGCCTTGGTGGTCTTTCATTTGTTTTCGCTACTAAACTTCAACATATTTCAGTTCTTTCTTTGACATATTTCCCTTAAAGGTTTGTACAAGTCTTGTTACCATTTTCAACCAGTTCAACTTTGAAATCTGACATTTTATAAAATTTGCAAAATATTAAATAATTTCTGCATACACAGTCGTGTACAGTAGTGTTACAATTTTTTTTTTTTTTTTTTTTTTTTGCGCAATGGACCGATTCAAAGAAGTACATGTTTTTCGCGGACCGGCAATCATTTGCATTGTTTGAATCACGAGCAAAAGATGACTGTCTGATTGCTGTTTTGGTCCGGAAGATGCACGGCTTATTAGCGGCTAAACTGCTAATGATACGCAGCCTGTGCAAAGTCCTCGACCATTATTATGCTTTCCACATCATCATTTGGTTGCTACTTGTTGAAATGATTTAAGAGGATTGTTACGTTGTTGTTTTTGAGGATTTACCTTGCTCAACTGCTTCATTTTGTCGACATCGCTTTAGCGATCCCGCCACCCAGGCAACGGCGGCGAACGGTCTTGTCGTCATAGTTCTATCGAGGGAAGGCTGATTGTGGAGCCCAGGATGTGCATTTACTTTTACCTTTTGCATTGCAAACTTCTATCCACACTAGTGAAATAGTGTTCCTAAAATGACTGCCAGTGAATCTACATTGATTAGGTTTCTTTGGAAACCGTTTTAAAGGAGCATGTAGAGTACAATCAGTATGAATTTACCTCTGTTCGTGTGTCATGTCCGAAAAAACGTTATTATGCCCAGTTAATGAAAAATAATATTTAAAGATTTATTCATGCTTTTAAAGCGTGTCAAGTTATGTTTAGAGATACACGAGGTGGTTGCAGTGAGGAAAATAAAAAAACAATATCATTGTTAAATGGGTACTACATACAGTATTGGCTAATGACATATTTTGCATTTTGAAACGTATAGAGTGATTGCTATATGTCAATAATGTTTGTGTACAGCAATTTAGTCGGTAGGTTTCATGTGTATTATTATTAGATTATTTATTATGATTTTTTTTTTGTGTGTGTAGGGCGTGCGCTGGGGAAAATGGTGATTCTAAATTGTTCCGTCCTGCAGTGTTGCAATATGGACTCTTAGGGACGCTGTAGACCAAAAAGTTGATGAGTAGGAGCAGCCTGGGTGCTGCGCCTCCCTGCAACCTCCACAAAACAAGGGAGAACGCGACGAGAGGAGAACGGATAATTTTACGTGCGTGTCAAATGAAAAATCCAGACGTTTGGACCTGAACACCATTTATTTGGATTACGAGTGGATTATATTCGACGTTAGACTGCGAAGAGGCTCTTTTTAGTGGAGGGTAAAGCGAGAGGAACTCCGCTGGGGAGAAATGGAAAGAACAATGAATGGGCAAGTACTGTTGTTTGTGTCTCTGTTCGCCCTCGACGCAGTGTACGGCCAGGTCAGCTATTCCATTCCAGAGGAGATGAGCAGAGGATCTTCAGTGGGAAACATAGCGCAAGATTTGGGTTTAGAAATACAACGTCTGATTTCCGGCAAAGCAAAGATCTATTCCAGAAATAATGAAGAATGCATCGAACTGAGCCGAGAGAAAGGAGTCCTCCTCGTGAAAGAGAGGATCGACAGAGAGGCTCTTTGCGCACACACCGCGCTTTGTGCGCTACATTTCCGAATCATTTTGGAAAGTCCGATCGAATTTTATAGTGTTACTGTGCAGGTTACAGACATAAATGACAATGCGCCGAGTTTTGAAAAAAATGAAATGCAATTTAAAATAAGCGAGTCGGCGACTATCGGAGCTAAATTTGTTCTCGAAAGGGCGGCGGATCTTGATGTTGGTATTAACGGCGTTCATAATTATGAATTAAAACCAGCAGACCATTTTGCTCTTAAACGGCAAAATAACGCGGATGGCAATATAAATGTGGAGATGGTTTTACAGAAGCCTTTAGACAGAGAGAAAGCTGAGCATTTGTCTCTCGTGTTAACGGCTGTAGATGGAGGAGAGCCGCGCATGTCGGGAACGATGTTGATTCACGTTACAGTGTTAGACGCGAACGACAATGCCCCCGTTTTTACACAGCACGCATACAAGGCTATTGTAACAGAGAATTCACCTGCAGGGACGCTTGTGGCTACTGTTTCTGCTTCTGATGAGGATGGAGATTTGAACTCCAAAATATCGTATTCAATAACAAACACCCAAGATAACGTTCGAAACATATTTGACATAAATAAAGACAACGGCCAGGTGTCATTAATTGGAAATATAGATTATGAGAAGTCAAGACATTTTCAAATTCATTTACTTGCGAGTGATGATGGAGGACTCACAGATTCTTGTAAATTGATTATCGATGTACTAGATGAAAATGACAACAGACCCGAAATAAACATTATGTCCAAATCAAATGTGATATCAGAAGGGGCCGAAATCAATACTGTTGTTACTGTTATTAGCATAGAGGATTTGGATTCGGGAGACAATGGAATGGTGAAATGCTTTATTAATGAAAATATTCCATTTACTCTCAAAACCTCTGAAAATAATTTTTATAGCTTAGTGACAGATAATGATTTAGACAGAGAGAGGTCGTCTCAGTATAATATCACAGTGACGTGCTCTGATGAGGGTGTGCCCTCCCTCTCCAGCAGCGTCACTCTCACCTTACTCATCTCAGATGTGAATGACAACGCGCCTGTCTTTGAGAGGAGCTCATATGAGGCCTACGTTGTAGAAAATAACACGCCAGGTGTTTCCATATTCACACTGAAAGCCAGTGATGCAGACTGGAACCAGAATGCTCGTCTTTCTTACATCCTGGAGGACTCCTCAGTGAACGGCGTGCCAGTCTCCTCATATGTGTCCGTTAGTGCAGAGAGTGGAGTCATCCATGCAGTGCGTTCTTTTGACTATGAGCAACTGAAAGAGTTCCATTTCCGCGTCAGAGCGCAGCCACCGACAGGGCGCTGTTTGAAGTGGGCCTCCACAATGGAGAAATCCGAACTGTCCGCCAAGTGAATGATAAAGATGCTGTCAAACAAAGACTGACTGTTGTCGTGGAGGACAACGGGCGGCCCTCTCGTTCAGCTACGGTCATTGTGAACGTGGCGGTGGCCGACAGCTTCCCTCCAGTGCTGTCAGAGTTCACTGACTTGAGCATGCACGACAAGGAGTACAATGACCAGCTGACTTTTTACTTAGTCTTGGCGCTGGCGGTGGTGTCCTTCCTCTTCATCACCTGCTTGCTGCTTATCATATCGGTCAAAGTGTACCGGTGGAGACAGTCCCGCGTCCTGTACCACTCCAACCTACCTGTCATTCCGTATTATCCACCACGTTACTCGGATACTTTGGGGACGGGGACTCTCCCGCATGTTTACAATTACGAGGTGTGCAGGACCACTGACTCCAGAAAAAGTGACTGTAAATTGGACAGAGCTGCTAGTCACAACGTGCTGGTTATGGACCCCGGTTCAACAGGGACCACCCAGAAGCCTTTCAGGGAAAAGAACATCCTGGATGAACCTGACTCCCCTCTTGAGGTTAGTTTGTAACATTGTCATGTGGAGTGCTCTGTATCTTTTTGGTTAATGACCTGTTTGCTGGGCGCAATAAGGTCTACACTACTCTTATGATTTCCATCAAGGATAAATGTTAAAATATGAGAGGCATTGTTTCACTTCTCCTTGACGCTACAGCTTCGTGTTTGCTTTCAAAACTTAGCTTGTAGCAGACATGTGATGCACTGGTAAAAGGACACTTTGATCCTCTCCTCTTTCGTCTATAACTGCTTCAGACAACAAAGTGTATGCAGGAAAGTGGTGAAGATTGCACAACTGTCTGTGTCCTATGTGTTGTGTTATTTTTGTTGTTTTGACTTCAGGATGGCGCCGCGAGAGTGGCTGCCTTTCCGGCAGCTCCTATATTTTGTTGTTCTACGTCTTCCTTTCATAACTTTGCTGCTGTGAATTGGGAATTTCTCCATTGCGAGACTAATAAAGGTTTTCTTATCTTATCTTATTTCAGTTGCTTACTGAGAATAATATGCAGTGGAAGGGAAGTGGGGATTCAGCACCATGGAGAGCTACCCATGTACTCATTTCGTTCTCCACTGTTGAATACTTAAAATTCTAATTGTACCATTATTTTTAATATCAGTGGACTGTTACTATATAACTTTAGTGCTGTCAAGTTCATATTTTAGTCGCCTTTAATACCATCTATTATTGAATGTACAGTATGCAAATTGCAATCTCAAAATAGTTACATGAAAAAAAACCCTCTGCTGCCCCTTTGGGGACATTTGTTTTCATACCCTCAAAAATCTTTTTTTCCATCTCCACTAATCTCTGTCAGACATGCAGGATGTGATTACCAATGAAGTGATAACAATGTGAACTTTGTATGAAGTATCACTGATTTGAAGTCAGTCAATTCATTTTGCCTTTGCCCCTAAAATTGCTCAGTGGTTCAGAAAATGCATAGATTGGACAGAGTAAATACTCTACACTGCAATGGATAGAGCACTGAAAACTGTACTTCTGACCATATTTACCTCAAGAATCTCACTTTTTTTCATGCCATGGTGAATTTGCGGTGAGCACATCTGCCTTGCAGTCAGTATAGATTAATTTTCAAATATTATTTCTAACATTTCGACATGGGGTTTGCAAGTTTTCCCCATGCTTGTCTGGTTTTCTCCCACATACCCTAAACATGCTTCTTAGGTTAACTGGATCTCAAACTTACCCATGTATAAATGTGAGTGTGAATGGTTAACTGTGCAAAGGTGACCTACAATTGACCGTCAAACTGTCCGAGGTGTCAGCCGCCACTCGTCCAAAGTCAGCTGTGATGGGCTCCAATTCCCTGCAAACCTATGAGGGCAAGCGGTGTATTAAATGTTTAGACTGACGGACTAGTTTTATGTCGCCTAATCTATCCCCTGAAAAAAATAGTGTGTTGAATGTACTGAATTGTATTTAGTCTAGTGGCTGTATGAAATAAAATCAATTTGATCCAGATACATTTTTTTTCCACACATCTACTTAAAAATGTATCTAAATCCAGTTGATTGTATTGTGTGCAGCCACCTGACAAAATAAAATTGAATTAATTAAACAACATTTGTGGGGGCGTAGTGAGCTTGATTGATACATGCTAGAAAGATATCCTGTCCCAAACACTGCATTATTGGGACTTTGGCTCTGGTTGCCTGTTAATGTTTTCTCAGCTAGGATTCAAATTACTTCAGTATTTCAGATTTTATCTGATTGTGGGGCACAGGAATCATATTTATTCACTAACATCGCATTTTGTCTTTGATGTTGCAGATTTGAACCCACATTTGTTAAATTCCGTTGTGTTTTTAAATGACTACCAATTAATCCCTGATACAGTGACAATACAGTAAAATTGTTTCTTCATAGGTGCAGATATGGCGCACATGATGATTTCCCAATATGTAACACCACTTTCGCAATATAAGAATCCATCTCATTTTCGGATAAATCCACAGCATTAGCGACAAACACGACCACATGATAGTAAGATTTGAACACCACACACACAAGTTGCTTCCTTTTAATAACTTGTAGTAACAGTAATTTACACAATCCGGAAAAAAATGTAGACAACTGACTTTAAAGACAACTAAGTCACGGTGCTAAATGAAATCCACCAACAGTGAGTGAGCAATAGTTAAATAAAAGCAGTGGACAGTGGATGAACACAAGTCTGTCACTACTAGGAAATAATGAACATCTATAATTAACAAAAACAGTCATTCTTGGTAACTATTTACACAAATCCGATCGGCATGCTGAGGATTCCAGCATCAATTTACCCCTTTCCGTGACAATATTTTGAGCCAACAAGTTAATGTTTGGATGTGTGCTAAAAGGTGATTGTTGTTGTTGTTGTTGTTTCCAAATACTCAGAATTGTATTTTGTGTAAAATATTATTCATTCGACAGTGTTTCTGCAAACACTCATTGCTAATGACTTAATTGCTCTCAATCTTGCATTCCCCTGCCGCTGAATTCACTACTGCCAGATATGTACTGTATGAAAATTAGACACAATGTACCTCTTTTGAGCTGCGTGCCCGC
>NW_017805340.1:689-1322 GCF_001891065.2 Hippocampus comes | reverse complement strand
TGGGTTTTCTTTGTCAAAAATATCCAAATAAAGCAATTTGAAGCATTCAGGCCGCACGAGAAAAGCCGACGTCGCTGTCAGGCCGCACGAGAAAAGCCGACATCGCTGTGCAAATCTCCCAAAAATATTACGGCGAGCACATTGTAATTTTACCTTTCCGTTTGAAACCGTCTGAAAAAAAAGTCAAACGAGCCACCTTGTGGCCTCCGAAGAGCAAACCTCAAAAGGTGTCGCAAGAAGCTCATCAGTGTACCGAATGAGTACAACGCCGTTTGGAGGTTGGAAATAGATGCGCAGCTACTTGACAAAAAATAAATAAAAATAGCAAACAGATTAACTAGTAACACATTAAGCATTTTACCACCAAGACGAGTGAATGAGAAATACCCCTATATCATTATAAAAGCATAATGTGGAAAAATGTGTTGGTCAAATTCACCATGGGAAAATGCATGCAAAAAACGATTTTCAAAAAATGTATGCGAAAAACAGTTTTCATATTCATTTGAGTAGAGGGCAAACACATTACGTTAGGAATCTCAAACAATTTCCAATTGAGAACGTGCCTATCCTCTTTAGCAGGGGTGGCCAACCTGTCAGAGACGAAGAGCCAATTTTTTTTACTGTGTCACC
>NW_017805340.1:0-231 GCF_001891065.2 Hippocampus comes | reverse complement strand
CTTTCTTTACTGTTTGTTGTATATGTTAATTTGCTCCATGTACAGCACTTTGTATGCAGCGATGGCTGTTTGAAAGTGCTCTATAAATACAGTTGAGTTGAGTTGAATTGAGCTTTCAGTCGGTCCTCTTCACAAAGATCAACCATTTCCAACTCAGCCGCAGCCTCATCTGTGACTAGCAGTCGGTCTCCGCATAAAATGGTTCGACGAGGAACGTAATCAGTTGCCTTT
>NW_017805339.1:18994-24007 GCF_001891065.2 Hippocampus comes | reverse complement strand
CAGTTGGTCTCAGTTGGAATTAAACGTTTTCAGTTTATTTTCGTTTAACAAACGTGTCAGTTTAAATGAACAAAGTTATCTTCAGGCTGGTTGAAGAGTGATTGTTGTGAAATACTGAATTGGAGGTTTAATCACAATCGAGGACTGCGTGGTACCCTAGTGGTTAGCACGTCTGCCTCACAACTTTCAGGTTCGGGGTTCGAATCTCTGCTTCCTGTGCGGAGTCAGCTTCATGTAAGATTCTAAATTGTCCATTGGTGAGAATGTCAGTGTGAATACTTATCTTTATGTGGGCTGACAATTAGGGTTTATTTCAGACTCTATTTTGGTGTCGTACATGTGAGTTAAGAGGCCAACGATTGGCTGGCGAACAGTCAATCTTCATTTTCGATCAACCTCAAACGACTTCCTTTCCGGAATATTCTGTGTTTTATTGTTTAAAATATGAACATGCATTTGGAGCTTAGCGAAAGTGTGATCGAGACTCCTCATGAGTTGTGTTCCTCTTTCTAAAGGGAAGTTGGTTGCATCTGATTGAGTTGCAAGAAAGAAAAGTTGTACCTCCCCCCCAGGGAGCCTGGCTGGCAGGCAGGCAGGGTCTGCTAAGCTACTTAGCACCCACAAATATGCCTCTTCCAAAGAGCTTTACGCTCAACACATCCTCTGCAATCGCCTTTTATTACTTCCCAACGAGTCTCCAACTAAAGTCAGCTTTTGACTTTTTCTGACGTCACAACCAGGAGTGACAAAATAAATATGATGATGGACTGAACAGCAGAGAGCGGAGAAGCGCCGAACATGGCCTCTAGTTGGTCGATTGGCTGTCACACAAGGGAGGCAGCGATGCTTGCTGTGTTCGGGCGCGGGGGCAACAGTGCGTGCTTCCTCCTTTCTGTTCATCCACAATAAAGTCATAAAAGAACCAAACACCATGAATGATTTTTGTGACAAAGAAGTATATGTTCCAATGACAAGAGACAAATCAGAGTTGTCGAAATAAAGGTGGCTGCCTGTACACTTAGGAAACGTGTTCCCATGGCCACAGTTAAGTTCCAGTTCCTGTACTATGGACCAAGGGTGACGTGCGCCATGTAATCTGCGGCCATTTATACACCCTGCCATATTGGATTATGATTACACAAGGAGCAGTGCTGGAAAAAGGAAAAGGGAGTGTTGCGGGGGGATGGGAGGGGGGGGTGGCAGATGATCAAGTAGATCATTGAAGCGCGCCTCGCCCTCCTCACCTGCGGTCCCGACACTCTCACAACGCGTCGAGCCGAGTTTCCCGCCGACTGTTGTGGTGAACAAAAATTCATTATTTTGCAGTTGTAAAATGACCTCGTTCGAATTATATCTTTTATTTTGATTTTTGGTTTCTTTGTTAATTAAATTCCTAGAATGATTCATATGAGTGTAAATATAAATACAGTGTGAAAGTATTCACAAAGCTTTTTCGACCTGTTTGGCCTGTCGTATTCCAAAATTGAGAAAAAAATAATAAATCATGCCCTCAAAATTCGACATGCAACACGCCCAATTTATCGGATGAACATAACAACAAAATTAAATTACTCATCCTTTCATGGCATTGATTCCATGCATCACACTTTTTTATTTATGTGTGTGTGTGTGTGTGTGTGCGTGTGTGTGTGTGTGTGTGTGTGCGTGCGAAAGAACCAGGGCTAAAGATCAGTAATTGCCTTTGGTGGTGCGTTGCCCTTCCTTTCATATTGAGGCACAAAAAAAAAACGAGGGTGGATTTCAACGAGAACCTTGACTCAATCCGCGACGATCCGAAGACGTGTACGGACGTGCGTCGAACCAATCGGACGACTTGATTGTTGATCTGTGTTACAACTTGACGTGAATTAAAAGAAAGAAAGAAAGAAAGAAAGAAAGAAAGGGGGAAAAAAACGCTCACGGCCGTGAAGAAAAAGAAGACAAAACGGTTCAGCTGAAACATGCCTTGAATCTCAACGTTGATCGGTCGAGCGCATAAAGGTTACATAATACTTGAAATATGTTTTTTTTTTCGAGGGTATTTTAAAAATTTTGGTCAAGCTCCGTCCGTCTGTGTGGAGCTGATGGAGATTTGGGTTCTACGTACGGGCGACGACGAAAACTCAGTTGTCTCATCATTCTTGTAAATCTCATTTACGCGGTTCGCATTTGTTTGGAAGTGGACAAAATCTCAAGGAGGAGGTTCTCTTGTAATCACCCTGGAAAAATGCAACCAAAATGTTTGCTTCAAACCAAAAATGGCAGAAATTGCCATTTTGGGGTGTTGCTTCTTGAGACTTTTTTTTGGTGGACGTGCCTGCCAAAAGTAATTTTGAGGACTGAATTTTGGGCTGTCTGCCGCCACCCAAGTCAAGCATGAACTTTCATCAGGAAAATTCCGTTCCCGAAGCCACATAAAAACTTTCAGGCCTGTTTATCATGAATCGAGCCACCAAAAAAAATTCTCAAAAAGCCACGCCCGAAAAGAGACACGCCCAAGTGTGCCTTCGCGGTTTGAAATGGCCAATTTCGCGTGATATCCTGACGTGCGTTGATGTGGGCGCAGGCCGGGCCAAGATGGTGGACCGCCTGGCCAACAGCGAGGCCAACTCCAAGCGGATCTCGGTGGTGGAGGGCTGCTTCGGCGCGGCGGGCCAGCCCCTGGCCATCCCGGGCCGCGTGCTGATCGGCGAGGGCGTCCTCACCAAGCTGTGCCGCAAGAAGCCCAAAGCGCGCCAGTTCTTCCTCTTCAACGACATCCTGGTCTACGGCAACATCGTGCTGCAGAAGAAGAAGTACAACAAGCAGCACATCATCCCGCTGGAGAGCGTCACCATCGACACGGTGCCCGACGAGGGCGAGCTGCGCAACGGCTGGCTCATCAAGACGCCCACCAAATCCTTCGCCGTCTACGCCGCCACCGCCACCGAGAAATCCGAGTGGATGAACCACATCGGCAAGTGCGTCCAGGAGCTGCTCCAGAAGAGCGGCAAGGCACCGGCCGGCGAGCACGCCGCTGTCTGGGTGCCCGACTCGGAGGCGGCCGTCTGCATGCGCTGCCAGAAGGTCAAGTTCACGCCCGTCAGCCGCCGCCACCACTGCCGCAAGTGCGGCTTCGTGGTGTGCGGGCCCTGCTCCGAGAAGAAGTACCTGCTGCCCAGCCAGTCGTCCAAGCCCGTGCGCGTCTGCCAATTCTGCTACGGCCAGCTGGTGGCCGGCGGACGCTCCGACACCGTCTGCGGACGCGCCGGGGACTTCCGCGACGTCTCGGACGACGACGACGACGATGACGACAGCAGCGACTGAGGATTGGGGGCGCGCCCCCGCCCCCACCGCACTGACTCCGTTTTGAACTGAGACTCTGCTTGCTCGCCAAGTGCGGTCACCCCCCGTCACGCAACGAGGAGGGTGAGGTCAAAGTCATATACTACGAGAATAAAGGAGAAAAAAAGGAATTTGTTCAAGTCAAATGATTATTTTATTTGGAGGCTGGTGGGTCCTGCATTTTGAGGAAAAATTGTATTTTGAGTCAATTTTCCCAGAAAAAAAAAGGCATTTCTTTGACGAAAGTCATGCTCGAGAGCAGCTATTTTTTTCCCCTGAGAACCTTTTTTTTTTTTCTAAAATGTCTGTGGAGGGCAATTTTTTTCTCTCAAAGAAATAGTATATTTGAGAATCATTAAGAAAAGAATAAAGTGAAATATTTTCCTAAATTGGAAAAGTCATTTCATTTTTGCTGACCCAAAAGAATTTTAAAAAAAACGTATTTTTTCAAGAAAGTTGTATATTTGAAAAGTTGCATTTCTATTCAGGAAAGTCATTTTGAAATGGGTAAATGACTCAAAATATTTTTTTAAAAAGTGAATGAAATATTTTGATTAAATATTTTTTTTCAGTTTGTCCCCAACCAATTTTTTGGCGGAGGGAGGGTCACATTTTTCCAACATTTTTTTAATGTAGATTAAAAAAAAAAAATCAAGCTCTTTTGTCGAATAAATAATTTAAAAAACTCTATTAAAATAATTATTTTCAAGAAAATCATATTTGATGTGTGTGTGTGGGCGGTATTTTTGCCAAGAAAAAAAAATATGTCTGATTAGTCAGTTCTGGGAAAAATTTGATTGTTCAAGAAAAAAAACAGATGCATATGACAATTTTTTTTTTGTGTGTCCTCTTGATTTAAACTCTCTTACCAACCCCCACCCAGCCCCCAAGTTTTTCAAGGGAAAAAAAGTCTGAGGATTGTTTTACTAGAAAATCTTTTTTTTTAATTGAAAAAAAAAAACAGTATTGCAAAAACTCCAGCCTTTGCCTGATTCTCAAAACAATAACTTTTCCTTGTAGTCACAGTTTTTGCTTTTCAGTATTTCCTGTCTATTTTCTACAAGATGATGATGATGATGTCATGTTGCTGCTTAACTCGAGGGGCAAACACGCATGTGCCTCCACCGTGTCACCTTTGTGCCTCATCCAACACACTAAAATGCCCCCTCAGTCAGAGGGGGAAAAAAATGTGGTGCTTGCAAAACGTTGTCTGTAGCAACAGTTTCCATGGCGACACCCAGGGTTGTACAATGAACCTTTTTATTTTTTGAACGCCAGCCAGCCAGCATGGCTGGTGACTCTCTCAAGTTACCCGCGAGTCAGAATCTTCTACGAGCGGGCAGAGGAGGCACCGTAACGAGACTTGACGGGCCAACCTCAAGTCTATCTGACTGACACAATTGCTTCGCGCATCACCAGCCGAGCGGGCCGCTCCGTTTTTATCGACACCACCCAAAATGAGTTTGAAATCACATTTGGCGGGTGTCAATTTTGAACCGTTTTTAGTTGGGGTAAAAGCTTGTCTGTTTTTTTGTGGCTACTTTATGAATGACTAATCAAACGAATGTATGTAATTTGTGTGCGGTTATGCGTAGTGAATTTTTAATCACCCGTCTGTGTTATCAAGGAGTATCGGGGCCCCACCTAAAGAAAACAAAAAAAAGAATCGCACTACATATCGTAATCTTC
>NW_017805339.1:13617-18837 GCF_001891065.2 Hippocampus comes | reverse complement strand
GGGCCCCCCCCCCCTTTTTTTTTTTTTTTTTAATAGAACCTAATTTGCTCGAAGTAATGACTACAATTGTCACACTGGTTACTCTGAAAAATATGACCTCAGTCTCAATTACTTTTTCCCAATGTCAGACTTTTTCTACATCAAAATGATGCTCGAAAAAAAAAAGTTGCTATTCTTAAAAATTATTTTCTTAAAATTGTTGGAAAAAATATTTTAGAAAAATCTTTAAAAAAGACTATTTTTGGAATATTTTTTTTTTTCGACAAATGTGGCTGTAATATGTCGCACTCAAACAAAATGAAAGATTTGAATGCAGCTTAACAAGAAAAGGGATTTTTTTTTTCCAGTGATTAGGTGCACCTTGTTGATACTTGCGTGCTTATTACTCCTGTGTTGATTTTCTTGGGAAAAAAAAATTGTCCGTCCGTTAAATGTGTTAAAGGGCCACCATAGCAATTCAAATCCACTTGTTAATGAGTGCTTTTATGATGATCTTTTTTGGTTGTGAGATGATGCATTGTATAGTTGATACACTAACTGCTGGCGTGCTTCCTTGAATGCTGCACCAATGAAATTTCACGGAGCTTCAAAACATGGCTGATTTTGCTTGATATTGTTTTTTTTACTTTTTAATGTTGTTTCATGGTGCCTAGAAAAAAAAAAGGGCTTTGATCAGAATGTAAATTGAGATGAATGATCGATCACTACCAGTCTATTAATTCTTGTACGAGTGAGCGACTGTGCTATGGCCTCTCTACTTGTGTGAAACAACAAAAAAAAATATGTAAAATCTCAATGTTGCTTCTTTGACTTTTTATTGCAATTGTTTCATTACACTTTAATATAAAACCATTTTGCCACTATAAGAAACTAATAATTAGTTTTATTGGAATAAAAAAAAATCAACTCAGCACTTTTTACACATACAAGCATTTTACAACAGTAAAATAACCTGAACTGGCAATGCCGCCTACTCGATGTGGCGAGAAGTGAAGCCACTGGCGGCCATCTTACATTGCCACTCACTAAGCGCGCCAAACTTGAATACATTGATTTCCCTGCGCCGTTTTCACATTTTTTTTTTGTCTCTGTGGCGAAAATGCCAGTGCGTGGTCAAAGGGTGTACCAAAATAAGTCTGGGAGAATCTCGAAATCCACATCCGCAAGAGGCGACAGGCAGTTCAGGTTATGATAACCGTCCGTGGGTTTAGCCCGCATATATCACCTAGCGTCCGATGGATGGATCCAGTCCCAGACATGCAGCGAAGCGTCGGCCGCGGCCGACACGAGTGTCCTGGTCTCTTTGGGATGCCAAAGGTGACAATTGACAGCAACAGCGCCGCCCTCGCGCCGCTGAGAACACACGGCGTGGCCGCGGTGCTCAAAAAGCGGATGGGAATCACGGGGTTCCGATTGCCACGAGGAGGTGTCGTAGATTTGGACCGCACCGCTGAAACCTGAAAATAATCAAATAGACGCAAGAGTTTTTACGGACGCTTATCATGTGACGTCACATTTGTATTCGGTTTTCTATATCATGACTTCGGACGACTGGTTCCAAACAGGGAGGAATGTTTGTCACGCAACTAGACATCAGGAGATCGATGACCGATAATACTAAATTTTCTTCCTTAAACATGGTCTTGGAATGCTGCATTCGAGGAAGGTGGGAAATTGGAATACTCTGCCTCAGATTGCCCCAGGTGCAACCTCAAAGCGTGCAAGGCGAGAAGAAAACAAAGATGGCAGATTCCGATAAATTTGTTTGTTGTTCTGGTTCTTTGCTGAGCATTTTCCAGCAAACTTTCAAAACTTTTCGAACTTGTATAAACTACGGACCCACATAATGCTTCACATGGTTATAGAATACACATAAAAATACAAAGAAACAAAAGAATAAAAATAATTTTTAAAAGGCACTTGAGCAAATCCCCAGAGTGTCCTGTGCTGACCTGACACAGCGACGATGTCGTCCAGCGCCGGCGCCCACAACACATTGACATCACGCGAGTCGCGATGCGGCGTGCCCACCGCTAGCCGAGCCCGGCGTGTGATGCCAGTCGGGCCCCTCGGGTCTGACACCGCCGCCCACCCGGATGAGGACACGCGGATCAGCCCGCCGCGTCCCGACACGTCCGCCCACCACACGTCAGAATCGGGCATGGAGGGAGCGGGCGCCAGTTGAGGAGGAGACGAGGTCCGGGTGTCCACGGTGAGAACGTCGCCGTTGGCGCAGGCGGCCAAGAAGACGGCGTTACTCACAAAGTGCAAACTGGTGAGACGCTCCTCACAGGCTGACGCTGTTTGGACCAAAGTAAACAGAGAAGGATCACGCAGTGATTGCTGCTGTCACAAAGAAAACGCACACACTCTCGACACAATTAACCAGCCTTCCAAAGGTTTACCGAGCTGGTAGAGCGTCTGTCCTGTGGTCAGTTGCGTCAGCCTGACGTCACCGCCCCGACACCCGTGAAGAACCTCCGGCTGCGGTGAGATTCGGGCCGCCATCTTCACGCCACCCGGGCTTCCCGCCGAACCCTGGACGCTCGACACCTTTGTTATGACGTCTGACAAATGCAAAACCAGTGTCAGCTAACGGTTAACTCATGCTAACGGCTAAATCATGCTAACTCTGAAGAGTTTGGGTGACATAAAAAGATACGTACCACTGTCATCACCCCCGAGGTTCCACACCTGCAGGTCTGAGGTCAGTCCGTCGTTGGTCACAATGAGCCTTTCAAAATAAAACGAGCACCAAAAATAAATAAATATATAAAAAAAAGGTTAGGGTTTTTTTTTTTTTAAACTGAAGACAGGAAATGCTGAAGTTGGGACTTTTTGCTCACCTTGTTCCTGGGACGTGTTTGAGGACGCTGACAGGATCGGGGGAAAATCCACCGTGGAGCACTTTGAAATCCCGCTCGGCACAGAGACCCTGAACGCATCATCATCATCCATACAAACACTCACACGAATTAACACGACACACACACAAAAAAAACATGAAAATTAAAAGCATTTAGCCAAAAAGCAAAAACTTTTTGGCTAAATGCTTTTATTAAAAAAAAAAAAAAAAAAAAAAACCCTACAGGTCACAGGCAGCATTGTCACTGCTCTTGGTTTATTTACCTTTTTTTCTTCAGCAAAGAGCTTTTGGGGCAAACAGAGCTCCAAAATTTCATTTTTTGAGGACTTGTTGTAACCTGCCACACAGATGGCTGTAGACAAAAAAATATGGACAATTTTGTTAAAATTTGAATCATGTGGGTGCAGCTTGTATAAAACTATCACGTGAAGACCCTGCAGGGGAAAATCAAAATCATTGAAGCTATAGAGCACCCCCGTGTGGCAACATTTACCACTACAACAACAAATGGCTGGCGTCAGGCTGACACTCATGTCAAAATTTGATGAGTTTCATACTTATATTTTACAAGTCTTTGTTTTGAGGGAAAAAAAAAAGATTCCTCCAGAAAAGTTAAGAAAAAAAGGTGGAATAAATATGGTGACTCTTGAATAAATACAACTGGGGTAACACAAAATAAAAACAAATGTAGAATTTTCCAGATCATCTTCTGATTAAAAATAAATAAATAAAAAGTGTCCCAAAACGTTATTCTCCAGAACTTTAAATTTAAATAATAATCTTGTGAATCTTCCCATTGAAAATAAATTTGATGACTTTATCACAAAATGGTCCAGAAAACGTCTGGTAAAAGAAAATTTTATTTTCTCTTTTTTGTTGTTTTGTTTCGGAAAAATAATACATACAAAAACAGTAAGGCTATTCACACATTGAGATGTCAAAAAGTAAGGCGGCCATTTTCTGTCATCACAGGACTCGTGCTCCAGATTTACGAGAATAATGGCACCAGATTTAAGGAGAATAATGGCACCAGAAATTTTAGGGTCGTGCATTCCACACATTTCTATTATTTTATTGGACCTAGACGTTATAATCGTTATCTTAAAAAAAAAAAAAAAAAAGCCAATGTAAACAATCTGTTCCAGGGTCCCAAAACTTTTTTTATTCACTGTAGGAAAACATTTCTAATCACGTGTGGCACATTCCTAACTGTCATCCAGACATCAAAAACACTTTACTTTGGTACAAAACTTCCAACAGATGGTGGCATTAAGAGAGCTGATCAAATTGATCAATACATGATTTTAATAATCGATCAAATGTTTACTGTCCTTGTTTAATTTAAAGTTGTCCAAATTCTGGCAATTCCAGCCTGGAGTCAAAATAAGACATTTGCAAAGATCTGCTTTTACTTTGGAAAACAATGATCAATGTTTGTGCCTATTTCCTGACAGGTTACAAACCACACCAGTGAATCCGACAATTTTTTTTTTTTCATGTGACGCATTGATTGTCACTTTGGAAATAAAGTCCTGTTTTTCAACAAAGTGATGGAAATCTGATTGATTGATGAATGGTTTATGAATATAATTGCTCGTTGCAGCCCTTGTGGTAAGCTGTGATGAAGTCACAACAAAACATGAATTGGTTGTTCCTACTCCACCAGAGCAACTCCCCAGGCTGGGTCGGAGGGCGGCTGGGGCAGGATCCAGTCCGTCGGGATTGTCGTCCCATCGCAATGATCATCCGGCACCAGGAAGACGTCCCACTGTTGCCGTACGTGAAGCAAAGCGTGGAGCGAAGACTCTGCGTGGGCGTAGTACTCCGTAAAGGGCCGCAGGGCGTCAGCGACAGGCGTCTCTTCGCCGAACAGCATGGCGTCCATTTTGTGCTTTTGCCGCCTCTCCCTGTCCTTCCTGAGAGCCCGCCGCTCTTCCTCTTGCACGCCGTCCAGCATCACCGTCAGCGCCTTCTCCTCTGCCGTGTAGATGTGCGTCCTGGCCTTGATGACGCGCCGCAGCCCGTCCAGTTGGCGCTGGAACGCCACATCCTCGTCCTCCCCGGTGCTCACGCCCCTGCGGGAGGCGGCGTCCTTACGCAGCCGCCGCAGTTTCTCCAGCGAGCGCAGGACGTCCTGCATGCGCTTGATGTCGCTCTGCTTCTTGCGCACCTCGCACAAGACCGAGTCGGCCGCCAGCTTCAGCTCGCGTTCCTTCTTCTCCTCCTCCGCCTGGTGGATTTGTCGCAGCCGCCACTTGTCCACGGCACTCTCCTTCTCAGCTCGCCGCACCTCCCGCTCGGCTTGGAACAGCTCTGCTTTTTGCCTGCTTTTCAGCCGCCGCTCTCCCACCCCA
>NW_017805339.1:12186-13575 GCF_001891065.2 Hippocampus comes | reverse complement strand
GCACCGCCGCTCTCGCCCCCGAGCCACGTGCCGCTTTTTAGCTTCAAATCCGTCGGCCAGACGCGACAGTTTATCCTGGAGGTCTTGTTTTAGACGCACGGCGTCCTCGTAAGTGGTGGCCCAGGCGGCACCGTCCTCGTGCAGGTTGTTCGTGAGGTTTTGGCAGAACTCGGACATCCGGGAAGCGAGACCAGCGGCGTCGCTTAGAACGTCTCCGAAATCTGGTTAAGATTGCGGCTGCTGCGTTTGAGCGTCTTCCTTAGTCTCCCTGGATCTTCTTTTTAAGAAATGACTAAGCCACTGTTCATCCTGCTTCCTCTGGAGAGCTTTTTCATCCACGGGAGACTCAGGACAAATCTCACTTGGTGCCTGGAAGTCGGTATTTGGCGGATTCCAGTGATAATTCTGCACTACTGGTGGATACGTCGGAAGCGGAGGTGGAATGTTGGGGAAGTAGCCCAAAGGAGGAGGTTGCGGAGGTGGGAGAACACAGGGGAATCCGGGAGGAAGATGACTGGAGGGTATTTCGTACCCATAGTTGCTTGGCATGCTTCCGCCGGTGAGGTAGTTGCCAGGATTTGGGTGATTCCCAGGCACACCGGAGCCATACTTCCAGTCCATTTTTTTTTTTTCTAACAATGATCGAAAAGGCTTTAGCAAATGGATTTACTCACTTTTCCCTGACGTCCACTCGATGACTCGGGTGGGAAACTCCAGCTGATACACATAAAGGTCCCTGTACCTGCACAACAAACAGAGAAGACAGGGTCATGAGTTTTACATTCAGAAATGTTCTTTCAAAAAGACAGCCATTTCCCTACTGTGGCACGAATTAAAAACATCTAATTCAATGACATTAGCTTCGAGAGGAGACTTAAATTATTGCGTAAAGCAAATGGCATCGGCAAAGGCTGGCCAACATACGAAATAGACACATTTAAAACACGAGTTGGTCTAATAAGAAATGTAATATAGAAAATAGTAATGATTAATAAGTCTCTCAAATTTAGAGTAATTCCGAATGGAGTTCAAGCTGTAGAGTCGCAGGCGTCCGCCAGGCTACGAATCGCTCAAGTAAGAGGCAAGACAAAAATAAGAAATCGATTAGAACTTAGGGCGTTTTAAATTAAACGTGCTGTAACATAAGAAATCGTCGTGGTAGACAGCAAAGCCGCAGACGACCGAGAAGCCTGAAAACCACGAGGAGAATCGAGCCGAAATAAGCGTTATGTGCAATTGAATCCTGAAACAAATTTAAATTTCGTGTCGTAAAAGAAACTCGCGTTATGACTAGATGCTTTGCAAAACTCGGAAAAATTCGCAGCGAGTTCAACATGTAAAGCCGCAGACGTCCTCACGCTAATTTTAGTATGCTAATTTCTTCGTATT
>NW_017805339.1:0-12165 GCF_001891065.2 Hippocampus comes | reverse complement strand
CGGGGTGGGAGGGCGGCTGGGGCAGGATCCAGTCCGTCGGGATTGTCGTCCCATCGCAATGATCATCCGGCACCAGGAAGACGTCCCACTGTTGCCGTACGTGAAGCAAAGCGTGGAGCGAAGACTCTGCGTGGGCGTAGTACTCCGTAAAGGGCCGCAGGGCGTCAGCGACAGGCGTCTCTTCGCCGAACAGCATGGCGTCCATTTTGTGCTTTTGCCGCCTCTCCCTGTCCTTCCTGAGAGCCCGCCGCTCTTCCTCTTGCACGCCGTCCAGCATCACCGTCAGCGCCTTCTCCTCTGCCGTGTAGATGTGCGTCCTGGCCTTGATGACGCGCCGCAGCCCGTCCAGTTGGCGCTGGAACGCCACATCCTCGTCCTCCCCGGTGCTCACGCCCCTGCGGGAGGCGGCGTCCTTACGCAGCCGCCGCAGTTTCTCCAGCGAGCGCAGGACGTCCTGCATGCGCTTGATGTCGCTCTGCTTCTTGCGCACCTCGCACAAGACCGAGTCGGCCGCCAGCTTCAGCTCGCGTTCCTTCTTCTCCTCCTCCGCCTGGTGGATTTGTCGCAGCCGCCACTTGTCCACGGCACTCTCCTTCTCAGCTCGCCGCACCTCCCGCTCGGCTTGGAACAGCTCTGCTTTTTGCCTGCTTTTCAGCCGCCGCTCTCGCACCCGAGCCACGTGCCGCTTTTTAGCTTCAAATCCATCGGCCAGACGCGACAGTTTATCCTGGAGGTCTTGTTTTAGACGCACGGCGTCCTCGTAAGTGGTGGCCCAGGCGGCACCGTCCTCGTGCAGGTTGTTCGTGAGGTTTTGGCAGAACTCGGACATCCGGGAAGCGAGACCAGCGGCGTCGCTTAGAACGTCTCCGAAATCTGGATAAGATTGCGGCTGCTGCGTTTGAGCGTCTTCCTTAGTCTCCCTGGATCTTCTTTTTAAGAAATGACTAAGCCACTGTTCATCCTGCTTCCTCTGGAGAGCTTTTTCATCCACGGGAGACTCAGGACAAATCTCACTTGGTGCCTGGAAGTCGGTATTTGGCGGATTCCAGTGATAATTCTGCACTACTGGTGGATACGTCGGAAGCGGAGGTGGAATGTTGGGGAAGTAGCCCAAAGGAGGAGGTTGCGGAGGTGGGAGAACACAGGGGAATCCGGGAGGAAGATGACTGGAGGGTATTTCGTACCCATAGTTGCTTGGCATGCTTCCGCCGGTGAGGTAGTTGCCAGGATTTGGGTGATTCCCAGGCACACCGGAGCCATACTTCCAGTCCATTTTTTTTTTTTCTAACAATGATCGAAAAGGCTTTAGCAAATGGATTTACTCACTTTTCCCTGACGTCCACTCGATGACTCGGGTGGGAAACTCCAGCTGATACACATAAAGGTCCCTGTACCTGCACAACAAACAGAGAAGACAGGGTCATGAGTTTTACATTCAGAAATGTTCTTTCAAAAAGACAGCCATTTCCCTACTGTGGCACGAATTAAAAACATCTAATTCAATGACATTAGCTTCGAGAGGAGACTTAAATTATTGCGTAAAGCAAATGGCATCGGCAAAGGCTGGCCAACATACGAAATAGACACATTTAAAACACGAGTTGGTCTAATAAGAAATGTAATATAGAAAATAGTAATGATTAATAAGTCTCTCAAATTTAGAGTAATTCCGAATGGAGTTCAAGCTGTAGAGTCGCAGGCGTCCGCCAGGCTACGAATCGCTCAAGTAAGAGGCAAGACAAAAATAAGAAATCGATTAGAACTTAGGGCGTTTTAAATTAAACGTGCTGTAACATAAGAAATCGTCGTGGTAGACAGCAAAGCCGCAGACGACCGAGAAGCCTGAAAACCACGAGGAGAATCGAGCCGAAATAAGCGTTATGTGCAATTGAATCCTGAAACAAATTTAAATTTCGTGTCGTAAAAGAAACTCGCGTTATGACTAGATGCTTTGCAAAACTCGGAAAAATTCGCAGCGAGTTCAACATGTAAAGCCGCAGACGTCCTCACGCTAATTTTAGTATGCTAATTTCTTCGTATTTCCTAGCAGTGCTCGTTACTTTAGGTAAAAAAAAAACACGCTAGCTCTTAAAGGTCGGCAAGCAAACCTTCTAAATGACTTACGTTTTCAACGATTCGATAAACCAGTCATCTATAAGCTCATCAAATTCGGAATCTTCCATCTCTTTCCTCGTGTTAATTTTTGTTAGCTCTTTTCCGGTTCGCCTTCTACGTTACAGCGCCACCAACTGGACTGGAGGACGAACAGGAAATAGATCAGGTTTTGTATTTACTGACCGTCAATAATGTATCTTTATTCATCTGTCCATACCGGTGAGTGGAGTGTAGTGAAAGGCCGAAAAATGAAATCCTCTTCTACCAGACGGAAGAGCGTAGAGTTGAGTCTGCACTTGTTATTGTCATTCATACAACAGAAAAACGACATGGCATGTACTGTATACGATAAGTTATTTTATGAGTTAATTGAGGAGATATAGTTATTATTTTAATATACTGTACATACCTCCTGTAGCAATTTTGGCTCAATGAAGGTTGTAACACTGGAAAATTGATGTTCAATTTGTCACACGATGTATTTCACCTTCTCATGAACCTATCCTGAGATTAAATGACTCTACAAAGATAAAAAACTAAATGTTCTTAATCATTTCAACAAAGCAAATTCAATGAGAATCTTGTGGGCTCATTAAAAATGTCAAAAGACAAAAAGCTGTCATAATTATCACTTGTATTTTATGAAATGCATCTTATGCCACAGCTACTGTTTTATTGACAATATTGGGTTGGAGAAGCAGCACGATGGAGTTTGTCAACTCGGTAGACTGGTTCAAGTGTTTAGTAAGTGTTCATATTATGCATTACAATATAATGTTTGTGAAACAGCATCTCATAATAATCCGATCCGGACAGGAGGTGTTGCCGTGTTGATGATAAACAACTCACCAAAAGTTAAGAAGTGTCACAAATGGACAAAAAAGTGGATGTTTTTGTATATTCCCCCAAAAGGTGAATTTTGCTATTCAGATGTTCGTTAGAGGACAGCAAGGTGTGTACATTTTTATTTATTTATTTATTTTTTGCGAGTAGCATATGAAGACGGTTTAGTCCGGATGTCTTGCGCACACCCATCTAAGATGTGGTTTCAGCAACACGTCCGTGACCTCTGAGGCGGTAAACCAGCTACATTGGCAAGCGTAAGCCCGGAAGCCTCTTCGCTTCCTCAGCTTGGCTCCCAGTTTCCTGCAGTCGGGCATGTTGTTCCTGCACATATGAAAAGTATATTGAATAATACTGCACACCACAGTATGTCAAGTTTGAACATTAACACTGGGGGGGGAAAAAAGTACTTAATGTTTTCAAGTGAAATGTATTGCACATGCAAATTAAATAAAAATGTCATCATAATCAAATTATGCTTGTGCCTTTTCTGCGCAGTTTTTGAATAAACAGATGGATTTTTTTAAATCATGGATTTAAAAAAAAAATCAAATTCATTGATTAAATGAAAAAAATAATGGACAGATTAATAAATTATTAAAATAGGCGGTAGTTGCAGAGGCACCACTGTCGATGAAAAGTGTGGTTTAGACTCACCTGAAGAAAAGGTAATCGCATGACGAGTCCCACTCGCAGTTGTCAAACGTCAACACCCGGAAGTCGCAGGAGGTGCACCTCAGCTGGTCACACGACCTGCCCGCACACGTCCAGTGGTCATTGCAATGTGTTTTAAATTGCATTAAAGCTCAGCATTGAAGAAATATTGGGTTTTGGCACCTCTTGGATGCGGCCGTTCCCACTCCTTTTGCCACGGCACTTCCTCCGAGGTAAATAGGACAGCACCTGGATGGATGCATGGAGGGAGGGAGGGCTGGGGCATTAAACCGGAGGAGTTTCAGAATATTTGGGCCGCTCATTTAGCTCACTTTCTTCCTCCAGGCTGAGAATGAATCTGGTCGTCCCGATTTCTTTTGGGAGGTGGCGCAATCTGACATTAAATGAGCAAAAATAGATTTAACCAAGTCAATTAGCATTCAGAATCTTAAAACTGACATTATTATCTTTTGCTTTAGCCATAATACCCCAGGGATCGACAATTATAGATTTGTTTTTACAGCGTGCAGTGGAGGAATTGCAAGGGATCATGCAAACGAAAAGATTTTTAAAAATACTGTGACATTTATAGAAACAAGATTATTTTACTCAAGTGTTCAATTGAGTCGTGGCTCGGTCGTCTGATGGAAACAATTTTCATCCCGAAGTATTCACCTTATCCTGAGGTGCATGACTGAGGTCTTCCTCCTGTAATTCCTCCAGGAGAGCGTCAATGTCCTCAGTGATGCTGTTTTTCTTCTGCCCACATCTGGTGGCACAATGTATACTAATTAAGCTATGAAAGACTCGCCGTTAAAAAATAACATCAATAAAATGAGCCACATAGGAAAGCTACACTTATAGAACGTCAGGAAAATGCCAT
This sequence comes from Hippocampus comes, assembly GCF_001891065.2. NCBI lineage: Eukaryota > Metazoa > Chordata > Actinopteri > Syngnathiformes > Syngnathidae > Hippocampus > Hippocampus comes. The sequence goes on along the minus strand of NW_017805339.1, from coordinate 7,670 downwards.
CTCTGCTCATTAGCTTTAGCAACATTAGCTTGGTATACCCGACATTCCGACGCTCGCCGGAGTCTTTACCGCACTTGCCATCCTTCATGGGACTCGCCAGGCTGACGGAAATGTTGCGACAAAACTTCTTTTCCACCTCGTCTAACAACTCATCCAGATCGTCATCCATGGCGGCTTTAGCTCCATTAGCGCTACAAGCTAACTAAATCGCTTTTACGACAACATTTGACGTTGCTAAGTAACGCGGTCGTAAACCGGACATGCACAGACAATCCTTCGAAGTAAATGTTTATACTATTCTTTTATTTTGTCTCGAAAAATTGAAATTCAAACAATTCTCTTATATTCAAATGAAATGTATTTTCGATTCATTAAAGGCTTATTTATTGGGTTTTTTCTTGCAGTTTAAAGTACAACAATTTTACCTCTTTCATGTACTTTGAAAGTTCAAAAGAAAGTACAATCGTACCAGTTTAAGGACGACGCTTTATGTAGCTTCGTCACACTGCAGAAATGCGCAATCAACCCTTCGGGAAAAATAATGTCGCTATTGTGTCTAACTTGTGTCAATTCAAATGAAAACAATAAAAGAACTTAAGAAATGACAATTAACAGTTTATTAATAGTAACTGTATGTGCTTTTTTGTATTAAACAGTACATGAAGCACATCGGAAACAACAAATGACAATGGTTAAAATATCCGATCAATAATAAAACATCTTGAAAAAAGCGTTACAAATGTAAATATGTAAGGGTAGGAAAAACAAATTAGTAACACAAACTAATTGCATAAAATATGTGCCTTGCGTTGTCGGCAGGATTCGAACCTGCGCGGGGAGACCCCAATGGATTTCTAGTCCATCGCCTTAACCACTCGGCCACGACAACACATAAATGAACTACGACCTTATTTGATTTATCTAATAATTTACGTCGGTTGTGACCAAGCGTAGCTGAAATTTGATTGCATTGAATGCTTCCATATGACCAAATCAGCAAAATCAGAGGACAGGGATATTCCACTACATTAAAATTATCCCTAAATTTCATATTTTCCACTTCTGTGATTTTTTTTTCATGTAAGGTAAAAAGACTTATGAGACATCCTAACCAGTGAAGTGAAACAAGGAAGTGAATGTCACCACGTTTTTTTGTCATCTGTTTCGATTTGAGTCGTTGCAGGAAATAGGAAACTGTCAAAAGCCACACACCATCGGTATGGAATTTGTTTTTTGTAAATTACGTGAGAAACATGCCGCCAATTGTTTTTGGTGTCTCGAAATAATTAATGAAAACAAACCAAAGTGGAAAGAAAAGAAAAAAAAATCCTCAATAAAATAAAAAATTTGAATCTTCATTTTCCTCTTCGTCAATTCATTTCACACGTGAGATTTGGGGGGTTATTTGACGTCTTTATTGTTGTACAGAAGGAAGGAAGGCAGGACATTAATTTGGGACTAGTTACCCATCCATTCTTCCATATTATGATTCGCTTTATCCTCACAAGGGTCGCGGGGATTGCTGGAGCCTATCCCAGCTGTCTTCGGACAGTAGGCGGGTTACACCCTGAACCGGTTTCCAGCCAATCACAGGGCACACATAGACAAACAACCATTTGCGCTCACAACACCAAGAGGGCAATTTAGAGTCTTCCATTAACCTGCCCTGCATATTTTTGGAACGTGGGAGGAAATCGAAGTACCCGGGAAAAACCCAGCAGGCACGGGGAGAACATGCAAACTCCACACAGGAAGGCCGGAGCCAGAAAATGCCTATCAAATGTGGACCCCCACCTACTCGTAGTTTGGCATCCACGGAATCACCCAGTCATTTTTTTTCAACATTTTTTAAATCCATTTTTCTTATTTTTGTTTTTTTAACACTTTTTCTTTTTGGGGGGGGGGGGGCTAATATTCGTCTTTCGTGGGAAACAGATATTGAAGGTGGACCCCCACATACTCGCAGTTTGGCATCCACGGAATCACCCCGTCATTTTTTTTCAACCTTTTTTAAATTTATTTTTTCCTGTTTTTTTTGGGGTGGGGGTGGGGGCTAATCCTCATGTTTCGTGGTAAACCGATTTAAGGTGGACTCCCACATTCTTGCAGTTTTAGCAGTCATGGAATAACCCAGTCACATTTTTCTTTCAACACATTTTTAATCAATTTTTTACTTTTTTGTTTTTTTTTTGTTTTTCTTTTTTGTTGTTTTTTTTGTTTTGTTTTTTCCAGTGGGACCTCACCAGAGAGGTGTCCAGGAGGCATTCCTAATCAGATGCCCGAGCCACCTCATCTGGCTCCTCGCGAAGATGGAGAGAAGCGGCTCAAGTCTGAGCCCCTCCCGGATGACAGAGCATCTCACCTTATTTTTAAGGGAGAGCCTCTGGACACCCTGCAGAGGAAACTCATTTTGGCCATTTATCTTCGCGATCTCGTTCTTTCGGTCACATATCTCGTGACCATAGGTGAGGGTAGGAATGCGGATCGACCGGTAAATTGAGAGCTTCGCCTTTTTGGCCCAGCTCATTCTTTACCACAACAAAGTCCGCATCAACAGTCGACGCCGCACCGATCCGCCTTTCAATCTCCCGCTCCCTCCTGCCCTCACTCGTGAACAAGACCCCAAGATACTTAAATTCCTTCATCCTGGACCCGCAGAGGGCAGAGATTTGAAGGTTCCGATGATCATCCCAACCGATTCACACTCGGCTGCGAAATGCTCCAGTTCAAGTTGGGGATCCCGGCCGGCTCCAAGAAGCCAACAGCACCACCTCATTGGCTAAAAGCAGAGAAGCAAGAGTGAGGCTACCAAACCCCCTCAACGCCTCGGCTGCGCCGAGAAATTCTGCCCATTGTAAGGTTCTGTTTTTGGTGGTAAACACACGTTGGAGGTTTATCACCACTTTTTGAGGAATCGAGGGTGTTTAACCCTTTCATGCACCCTGTAACATTAACTGTCCACTGTCGTAACCGCTGTCCCTGAAAGAGTTTAAAAATATATATTTTTTCCCATCTTACGCTTTCTTTTTGTTTTTCTTTTTGACACTTTAATGTCACGACATTCGGTCATCTATCTATTATACTTGCTCCTCATGTTCTCAACTCAATTTAATGGTATTTATAGAGCACTTGTTGCTTATTCTTTGTTATTAAATCTTTCTGTCATTTTAGTCAAGTCTTTTTAGGATCCGGGTCTCAGCCTTCCTGTGTAGTGTTTGTATATTTTATTCATGCCTGCGTAGGTTTTATCCAGGTACTCGGGATTTCCTTCCACATTCCAAAAACATGTATGGTAGGTTAACTGATCATTCACGGATCAGGGGTGCCCAAGCTTTTTTTTACCGAACATCTATTTTTCGATGAACCGACCTCCACGATTGACCCGTTACCTCACAGACGCGCACTTACACACGCATGCCCTGATGAGCAACTAAGATGAACGAAACAGAAAACTAAAGTACACGCAAGAGTTTGTAGGTTTGTGAAAAGGACATCCCTGCCCACCTTCGTCGAAACCCGGCGCGGAGGCATGGGACGCACTGTTGCGGCGTGTTCATTTTAACCCTGGAGAACTTCTTCTTCTTCTCCTTTCGGCACATCCCTTTTCAGGGGTCGCCACAGCGAGTCATTAATTCCCATCCGTCCCTGCAAACCGCCCTACCAACTCGCATGTCCGTCTTAGCAAAAGTTTTAGGCCGGATGCCCTTCCTGACGCAGCCCTCCCCATTTCTCCGGGCTTGGGACCGGCACCGGGGAACAGTGTACCCCCAGGGGAGGGAACTGCTCCCCAGCGGCTGGGTTTAACCCTGGAGAACCCACAGGGTCAAATTTGGCCCTAATCGTAAGTTAGGATTAAAGCATTAAATATTTGAAAAAAAAACCCATATATTTTGGTGTTCAGTGAACATATAGCAGTTACTTAATGTACAATTTTTCATTTTCCAAAGAAGAAAAGGGTTCTTGGGTTCTCCAGGGTAAAAGTGCTTCTTCCGGCCCCCCAAATTTCCATTCTTTGCCAATGGCCTCGGCGAATTGTACATGAAACAAAGTCTGAATGAGAATAAAAACAATAAAAGACAGAGCGCAACAGCTCTAATCGCAAGCTGCAATTCTAGACTATTGGCCGCTAACAACTTCCGGCGATGCAGGTCACGCGCCCCCGTAGGTTAAAGGTGACCTGCTTTTGTGATTTTATTTATTTATTTTTTTTTTTGCAAAAGTGAGACTGATAATAAAATAAAATAAAAAATATCATATTAATAACACCCACATAGACACACTTTTTTTTTCCTCAACACCCCTCGTGATCAACTCAAGACCAGTCCCTGAGCTACCATCCATCGCGATCGACGTATTGGGCACCCCTGCTCTACATTGTCTCTCGGTGTGTTTGTGAGTGTGAATGGGTGTTTGTCTACGTGCGACCTGCAATTGGCTGGCAACCAGTTCATGGTGTACCCCGCCTACTGCTCCGGGGCGGCTCCAGCACGCCCGGCCGGGACCCTCGTGAGGATAAGCGGCTCGAAGAAGGGATGGACGCATGGATGTTTCGGCACACAACCTGGAGATCCATTGGCAAACTCTCATATGGCGCCCAGTGACGCTTTGACATCTTTCCACCCTTTTTTTTGGTCCTGCCGGCGCTTTCTCAAAAGGCACTGTGGGGATAGGAAATAGTGTTCTTATTTTATTTATTTATTAGAAATGCACATCAACATGAAAAACAGCTCAAGCAGTCATATTTGGGAAAAACAATGAGAAGTTAGATGAGCCCGTAACAGTTGAAGAAAGACTATACCTTAAAAAAAAAACAAAAACAAAAATCAAAAAGCTTCACAACTCCCACACATTTTCAACACATTTTAAAATATTAAATCAAGCTGAAAATGACAAAAAAAAAAAAAAAAACACTTTTGAAGGTATGAGCACCTGTTCGCTCTCACTCGCGAAATGGGAGACGATCACACCTCTTTGAGGAAATAAAAAGACCCCATAAACGACGCCCGGTGTGCGTGCTTCAATTTGTTTGCCCCTCGTAGCTGACGTTGACTGTAAAACTGACGCATAGGACTCGAGACGAGTACACATCGTCTTTTTCAACACTAAGATGTTCCCATATTTTTTTCAAATGGACGTCTGCTGACAAATCATGTGAAACGCCACAGACGGGCCAACGGAAATGAAAATAGATCAGAAAACAACTGCTACTTTAACACACACAAAGCAGCAACACATTACTGTTGAAATTCCTGGCGGCGGCTTTTTTTTTTTATGTGCGTGTGTGTGTGTTACGTTTTTGTGTGTGTGACTTACATAAGACAGCAGGGAGAAAAAGAGTGTCAGGATCATTACAGCAGAAAGCAAAATGATCCATTCAATATTCATTTTCAGGACTCCAATGGGTATGCCGGGGCAATCTGTAAATGGTCAAAAAATAAGTGCAATGATTAGTGGTCTCATGGATAGTCAAGTGACTTCATCCGTGTTTTGATTATAAGAAAAAAAGAGAAGCTCCAGAAATGAATCTTTTTTTTAGAGTTGCCCAGAAGTTCCCCCACCCCCGCATCACACTCACGATGGGAACTGGAGCTGGGATTTCCCCGTTCATTTTTAGATTTTTGTTTGACTTTACAATTTTAATAAAGAGTTGACATGTGACTGTGGCTCCCCTTGCCCACTTACGAGGGCATCACAGTAACTGAATCGCTCCATAAGTCGACCAAATGGCGACTCGTAAATTCAAAATTAGGGACGGCGGTACAACAAGTCGAATGCTTCCGGTAAGTCGCACCTGACAGCTTGAGGACCACCTCTCCCTCTAGGTTTCTTTCCCCGACGGGTGCGTACAGGCGGCATTTGTACGCGATGTTGTCGCGGCACGTGACGTTGGGCAGCAGGATGTCGTTGGTGTCGTTGTTGAGGATCACCTCCCGCGTCAGGCTCACATAGCGCTCGACCGCGCCGTCGGGCAGATCGCGCAACACTAGGCCTCGGCGTTGCGGCGTGGGTGGGTTGCCGCGCAGCTCCATCTGTCACATCGACACGGTTCGGTGAGCCTCTGAGAATGTAGCGGTGGCTAGCCTTTTCCGTTAGATTGATGTATACGTAGGCTAGGGGTTTTTTTTTTTTTTTTTAAAAAAAACCCCCCCTCTCTGACTGACATCCCGCCCTGCTAATAGAAACGTGTGTCGCAGGCTATGACGCAAATATTCGTCGACGAAATGTTGACATTTAATATTCATTCGACACATTTTTACAGCATCGGAAAACGTTAATAATGTTTGTGTCATGTTTGTCCTCTGACAGAAACCATATTTAAAAAAAAAAAGTATTTCCCTCCTATCTTTTTCCATTTTCAAACATTTTTGAAAAAGCTCTAGGGAGCCACAGGAGGGCGCTAAAGAGCCGCATGCGGCTCCAGAGCCGCGGGTTGCCGACCCCTGGGCTAGGTGTTTTGTTGACATGATCAAGACTACTGTCATATTTGTTGGATTAATGTAGCCATTTTCCACAAAAATTGTTGAATCTAAATGTATTAATTATTTTTTCAGTTTTTATTCTTTGCAAAATATTTACTTCATTTTACGATTTTAGTCAACAATTTTGCATTTAACATTTTTAAGTGAGCCAGACTCCAGCACACCTGATTCAAACGAGCAGCTCATCGGCAAGCTCTGTCAAAGCCTGAAATGATCACGATCAATTGAATCGGGTGTGTCGGAATAGGGAAAGCTCTAAAACAGGCAAGACATGACTCTTGAGGAACCGCACTTCGCTAACACTGTGCCAATGAGTCGGCCACGGTCTCACCCAACAATACAATAATGTTTGGGAAATTTTTAATTTTGAGGGAACTCATTCAAGGTGTATCCCACCTACTGTCAGAAGACTGCTGAGATAGGCCGGCCATCATCCTGCCTGTTTTCTTTCCTGGCTGCAACACACCTGACTCAAATGATCAGCTCATCAGCCAACTCTGAAGCAGCATTAGAACAATCCCGATTATTTGAATCAGGTGTGTTGCTCCTGGGACAACTAGAAAACAGGTAGGACAGAGGCCCTTGAGGACCGAGTTTGGACAACCTTGCTTTTAGAGGATTTGCGGATTTAAAAATGGATGGATCCGACTGTATCCTATGTTTGAACATAGGCGGCTTTTTTTTAATTTTTAGATGGAATTCAAAGCCCACTGCAGATGATTACTGGGAATAGTAATAACAAAAGTAAAAGTGGTGCGCGCGCGCGCGCGCACAGACACACACAAACGAAAGTGAAAGCGTGAAAGCAAAGACAATGGTAAACAACGAAATAAAAAAATAGTCCAACAGTCAATGCACGCCATTTACCTTGTACCAACTAACAGACAAGTACTGCACTCCTGGTTTGACCTGTGCAGTGCATGGCAATGAGCAATTGTCACCCAAAACACCCCAAACAATGTGCACTTCCTCGCTCCGAGCCCAGCCGCCACCTAGACGGAATAATACGTTACAGTCGTATATGAAACAAATTCGTGATTGTATTTGAAAATACTCACCGAGTGACAGTAGGAGGAAGGTCATTAGAATCGCACACATTGTTGACGGCTGTCTGCTTGCCTGAGCATAGATGGCAATGGCGAGTGAAGAAAAAAGAGGAAAGGGCGTGGCCTGACCGGGGGCGTGGTTACT
>NW_017805338.1:0-423 GCF_001891065.2 Hippocampus comes | reverse complement strand
ATCAGCGGCCAAACGGTGCACCAGCCGGAATGGGATGTCCACGCCGTGGAGGGTGCAGCAGTGACGCTCAGCTGCAGCTACGACAGTTCGACGTCGGGCGACTATATCTTCTGGTACAAACAAGAAGCCAACGCAGCACCCGAGTTCATCCTGAGCCGATTTAAGCTCGATCAAGGCAAGACTGCAGAAAAGTACTCTGACAGGTATCGCTGCAGCATGGACGCCAGCGCTCGGCAAGCTCCTCTGCGTATCGAGCGCGTGAAGCCCAGCGACTCGGGAGTCTTCCACTGCGCCTTGCAGCCCACACTGACACATCCACTGGCGTGCCTGCACAAAAACTCTTGCAACCGCCTCATCGCGTAACACAGGGGCCCCCAACCTTTTTTGACGCACGGACCGGTTTATGTCAGACAATATTTTCAG
>NW_017805337.1:445114-453393 GCF_001891065.2 Hippocampus comes | reverse complement strand
GGAGTATTTGCACAGAAGCCTTGTGCCCACGATGCACTATCAGAAGAGTTTACCAAGGTGAGAACGTCACTTTAACTCCCCACAAGGTGACACGTTCAACGTTTTCGTTGAGTGTAGGTGAAAGTGCACATTGGAAATCACCCAGTGGTCGCTAGAGGGCGACCTTTTGCTTATTTGAGATAGACACGAGTCAGACTTCCAAAAACATCAACAAAAAACATAACATTTGTACCTTCTGTGTGACATGCCAGTCCGGTCCTCGAACTGCCTGCTCTCTCTCTCTCCGTCTCTCTCTCCTCGGATCGTTGTCAGACTTTTGCAAAGCTTGCCGATGAGCCCATCATTTGAATGAATACAATTAAAACAGGCAGGAGAGGGGCTCTCAAGGACCGGACTTGCGCAGCTCAGGTCTAAATGTTACCTTGACATCGACCTGCTGTTGCCTGGTCCAGGTTGCCGGTTCCTAAACTGGAGGACACCATCAGGAGGTACTTAGCCGCTCAACGGCCTCTTCTGGACGACCGACAATACAGGTGTGATCAAACTCTCCCCCAAATGACAAAGGTCATTAGCATCTTCAGTTTTGGTGAATATCCAAATGAAATACCATCTTTGTTTTCCTTAAGCAACACAGAGAAGGTGGCCCAGGACTTCCTGGCTGGTGAAGGCAGGAGACTCCAGGAGGAGTTGCTGACTCAGGACAGAAAAAACAAGCACACCAGCTACATCTCAGGTGATGCTCCAGTGGCCCTGGATTGAGAGGAAAGCGATCAACTCTGTAGACGGCCCCTGCCCCCTGCCCCTCACCCGCGCACGCCGTGTTTCAGGCCCGTGGTTCGACATGTACCTGTCGGCGCGCGATCCGGTGGTGCTGAACTTCAACCCCTTCATGTCGTTCAACGACGACCCCAAGCGCGAGTACAACCAGCAGCTGGTGCGCGCCGGCAACATGGTGTGCTCGGCCGTGCGCTTCATGAAAACGCTGCGCGCCGGGCTGCTGGAGCCCGAGGTGTTCCACCTGGACCCGGCTCGCAGCGACACGGACGCCTTCAAGAAGCTGATCCGCTGGGCGCCCGCCCGGCTCGCCTGGTACGGCGCCTACATGGTCAACGCGTACCCGCTGGACATGTCGCAGTACTTCCGCCTCTTCAACTCCACGCGCCTGCCGCGGCCAGGCCGGGACCGGCTCTTCACCGACCCCGCGGGGCGCCACCTGCTGGTCATGAGGAAGGGCAACATGTATGTCTTTGACGTGCTGGACCGCGACGGCAACATGCTGCCCCCGGCCCAGATACGCGACAACTTGAGGTACGCCCGCTCTCCAAAGCGCTGCGATGGCACCTGGCTCACACACAAAGAGCTCTCGCCTGTCCTCAAAGTCCATCGCGCTGTCTCTTGCGCACCCCCCCGCAGCCACATTCTGTCCGACGCGACCCCACCGCCCGACTTCCCACTGGGGGCGCTGACGACGGAGAACCGCGACGTGTGGGCGGGGCTGAGGGACAAGCTGGTCGCCGGCGGCAACGGCGAGGCCCTGACCGCGGTGGACAGCGCCCTCTTCTGCCTGTGCCTGGACGACGTGGCGCTGAGCGACACCGTGGCCGCGTCGCACAACATGCTGCACGGCGACGGCGTCAACCGCTGGTAGGCGCGTCCGTGGGCTCCTGCTCCTCACTCCTGAGGCAGTCCACAACGCACGAGTTGAACGTGACTTTTTCCTCCCGAGCGAAGCGCACAGACAGCTTTGAACTAGTTCTGGCATGACGCGCTTTCTCCTCACGCGTAAGACAGTTCGGCACACCGGGGAGTCTTTACGCTCGTATGCCGAGTCGTCGTACTCGTGAAGGCAGCGAGTGCGCCTTCACGACCGCTCACCGCCGTTTGGTTTTCTTCCCCCGCAGGTTTGACAAGTCGTTCAGCATCATCGTGGCCCAAGACGGCCACGCCGCCATCAACTTTGAGCACTCGTGGGGCGACGGCGTGGCCGTGCTGCGCTTCCTTAACGAAATCTACAAGGACACCACCCGCAAGCCGCTAGTGCACCCCGGCTGCGCTACTAGCGCCCACTCGGCGTCCCAGGTGCGCCGGCTGAGCTTCAAGCTGGACGATGAACTGCGGGCCGGCATCAAGGCGGCCAAAGCCGGATTTGACGCCGCCGTGTCCCAGCTCACCATCGGCGCTATGCAGTTTACAGGTACCGCCCCCCTTTTACTCTGAACCAAATATTATTCATTCATTTGCTCAGTTTGAGTCCTGCCGCGGGCCTCCGAAAAACGGAGGCTGGGCCGCAAAGGGCCCCCGGGCCGTAGTTTGGACACGTCTGGTTTACCACCTCACGGGTAGTAGCGGTCGCGTGCCGATGTCAGTATTTCCTCACCTGAAACATGTTTGACGATTGTGCAGAAATGCCCAATGATCAAGTACAAACAGAACAAGGTGCCACTCGGACACGCCCAAATAAAAGCGAAAATGTCCGGAGCACGACAATCCCGTGCACAAGTCGACCGCCGAGCTGGTGGCGTTTTTCGTGGATGGGCTGCAATGACACAAGTTTTCCCTCTAGGTGGCGGTAAGGAGCGTCTGAAGAAGTCCAAGCTGAGCCCGGACGCCGTGGCGCAGCTGGCCTTCCAGATGGCCTTCCTGCGGCAGTACGGCCAGACGGTGGCCACGTACGAGTCGTGCAGCACGGCCGCCTTCAGGCACGGCCGCACGGAAACCATCCGCCCCGCCAGCGCCCTCACCAAGCGCTGCGCGCGCGCCTTCGTCGGCGAGCCCGCCCGACACACCGCCGACGGGCTGCTGGACATGTTGCGCCAGTGCTCCGCCTACCACGGGCAGCTGACCAAGGAGGCCGCCATGGGTGAGGTCGCCCCCCGCTGGGCTTTGCAAATTCACTCGCACGCCACCTTGTGGCTCCGCCGGCCGCCGCCCCCCTTTAGCTGGCGGCCGGGGTTCGTCGGTGCGTTGCGATGATCCGAGTTGCTCGGTTGTCTGGGCTTTTGTGCCCCTGGCATAGTCGCCCTTGGCAAACGGGTCCGGGGTTGAGGGACCAACGGAGGAAGACAAACGTCGCGACGTGTTTTCCCGCACCCGGGCGCGGGCCAGCCGCAGGTGGGGCTCGAAGGCAAGCGCCCGGTGGCCTCCGTAGTCGAGGCGGCGCTGTGGCCTCAAGCTGGTTGGCAAGCCCCGAAACCTTTGGTGCAAACAAATCCAACCGTCCTGGAACTGTTTATGTATGACAGCGTCTTTTGCGTCGAGATGTCGGGATGGGCTCCATTGGTTGGTTGTCTTTCGGTGTCCCCACCTTGACCCCTCCCCGTTTGTTTTTCAGGTCAGGGCTTCGACCGGCACCTCTTCGCCCTGCTCAACCTGTCGGCATCGGCCGGGTGTCCGCCGCACGAGCTTTACGCCGACCCCGCCTACGCCGCCATCAACCACAACATCCTGTCCACCAGCACGCTGTCCAGTCCGGCCGTGCGGCTGGGCGGCTTTGCCCCCGTGGTGCCCGACGGCCTGGGCGTGGGCTACGGCGTCCACGACGACTGGATCGGTTGCAACGTCAGCGGCTACCCGGCTCGCGACGTCTCGCGCTTCTTGCGGTGCGTGGAGCGATCCCTCCAGGACATCTTTGCCGTCCTGGACGGGAAGGCGCTCGCGTGACGCCGCCGGCCTTCCTTCCTCCCTTCCTTTTCGAGCTGGCAAACGTAACGGGGTAAGTGGAAATCATGTGATGGTATGTCCAGTCACGTTGCCATGGATACTGGCAACGAATCATGTCACCCAACGTGTGTCAATAAAATGTATCCATTGATTTGTATAAAAGACCGACAGGCGCAATAAAAAAAATGAAGTGAAAGTATGTTCTATTGATTACGGAGGATTATTGGGGCCACTGTGAGCAGAAAAAAAAAAGACTGAAATAACACAAGACTCCTCCTCATACATTTCAACATGAAGTTTGTGTTGTTTCAAATTTAATGAGACAGATTATTTCCCCCTCAAAAATTCAAGTCTTAAGAGACACGGGAGGGACAAAGGCTCGCTTAAGATTTTCAAGATTCATCACGATTTTCTGGTAAACGGCCCTTTATGTGGTCAATTTGAGATTCATCAGTCTACTTTTTTCAAAGTCTTATTGTCAAGGGAAATAGGTCATTGTGAAGGAAAAAAATAGTTGTCATTTTGGGGGGGGCGTCTTTAAAAAAAAATCGTTCTTTTTCAAGATGAGTCGTTATTTTCGATTCATCGTATCCCAGAGAAATCTCAGTGTCATTGTACATCGGGTACAGTGGTAAAAGCGGGGGAAAATGTACATCTGACAAAGTTGTTTCATTCAGAGGGGTCTCAGTGTCATTGTACATCGGGTACAGTGGTAAAAAGGGGGGGAAAATGTACATTTGACAAAGTTGTTTCATTCAAAGGGGAAGTAATGTCGAGCAAATCGCTTTTCCATGCGGTCAAGTTGCTGAAGCACGGCTCCACTCGTCGTCTTGTATCTCAAAGCTTTATTTAAAACGTAGACAAAAAAAAAAGAAGAAGAAGCAAATGTACAAATGCGTGGCAACAACCCAAGAAGGACTGCATCTAGATGGGCTTGATCTTGAAGTGAAGTCCGATCAGACTGAAAACCAAACACTTGAGGTCCTGCACCAGGTAATAAAATACACGCAGACCTTCGGGATCCCTAAAAAAAAAAAGAAATTACATTCAAAGTCGGCCACATTTAAAACGATCTAACAGGCGTCGCCGTCCTCTCCTCACTTGGACTGGTTGACGTCAATCAAAGAGCCGATTTTGGAGGTTGTGAAGGAAATGTGCTCGTCGCCGATCACGATTTCCAGCTCCTTCAGAAACACAAAGCAAAACGTCCAGCATATAAACGCCCCAAAAAGGCCGTCGGGATTTGGAGTAAATGCCCACCCGCCCAAAATCCAATCAAAAGCAGCCCACCTGTCTTCCAACTCGGTCGGGAGGCGGCCACAGCGCGTCATCCTCTTTGGTGATCTCGCTGTCGTCGATGATCCTCTTGAGCTCCTCCATGACGCTCTTGTGGACGTACGCCTGGCAGGCGGGCCCAACAAACAACAACTCGCACGTCACCCGCGCTCGCCGACACAAAAGGTTTGCTTCTGCATCTAAACTCGACGACATTAGCATAATTACCTCCTTTCGGATCATGACGTCATTCTTGTAGTTGCTGTTATTGGCGTAGCGCAGTTTACCTGGGGGCATTTCGGACAAAAGAAATGTTGAGTTTCTACGCAACCATTTTGACCAAACTGGAGCAGACTGCCCGTTGGACATCGCGTTTCCTAAGCCCGCAAAACCCAACAACTGCGACGTGCTGTCAGATTTCCATCTTGAAAGCCTCACGCGCCATTCTGATGAGACATCATCGCCAATCACGAGGCGGGACGCGTTTGCGCCGTCGCTTCTCGGGAACTCGTTCGTTGCAATGATAGCTGTTGTAGCGCAATCACCTGGCATTCATTTTTATGCAATGACTTGTATTTGTGATAAGGGGCTCAATTAAATAAAAATTATAATTTTAAAAAATCGACCATCAAATTAGGCTAAAACAATTCATGCTTTGTACACATTGGCTTAGAATACACTGCCGGTGCAACAATGAAGAGATTAGTCAACAAGTACAACTGAATTGTTTTCAAAAAAGGGAACCGAGAACTTATCGATTTAGATTACTGTATTGTATTTTCTGCACGGCCTATTAGAAATGACGTCCTGATTTGAAATAAAAACAAATTTCGTCCGATGCATCAATGAACTGAGGGGTAGAAAAAAGCATCCTTTTTCCCACAATTATTCGTCGCAGTCCACCTGTAAACCACAAAGGATTTTGGAAATTATTTCAGCCGAATGTTAGTGATGCGAATATTTCGGACTTGCCTGTTGTTGAACTTCAAACATTTTATTGAAGTTGTCTTGTTTTGCGAGTAAATGAATCACATTAGCTGCGCATATCATACCCCATCTCCAAAAATCTTAGCTTTAACCTGGGAAAACAACCTCATTTTGCTCAGTAAACATAAATGTCCACTTTTGACTTTGAACGTAAGTCAAAAACGGAAAAAGAATGCGAATGAATGAATGGATGGATGGATGGACAGTGGTTGCCGCTGCACTTCCTGTTCTCGGCTCCCTTCCGCCGGCACAAGGCCACATGGCGATAACACCGTTTCATTTCAAGGTTCAAAAGTGGCACACTTTCACTCGTTTCACGAACACTTTGCGTAAAGGTCGAACACGACAACCCCAAGATTAAAAAAAAAACCCTTTCAAGGGTTTGCCGCGTGCTTCCACCGGCTGAGGCCTAGCCTAGCCGAACCTAGCCGAGCCTAGCCTAGCCACAGCGAGCTGGAAGGAAGCCTAGCAAATCAACTTACCATCGGGTCTGAATTCAAACTCCAAGAACTCGTGTCCAAATTTGCCTTTGTGGCCAACATAATACCTCAAGTAGAAGTCACTCGTCGACATTTACACAGCGTAAGATGTTGTCTCTTTTTTCTTTTTCTTTCTTTGTTTCTTGTTTTTGAGGAAAACTCGCGCCGAAGCGAGCTAGCGAGCAGTCGCAGATTGGAACGTCGTCTGCGCATGCGTAGAATGACCGCGGTCACCTCGGCTTTGGTGCGGCAGGCAGTGCTGAGCGGCGACATAACGCCATATGCTTGGGATATCAGTGTTATAATGCTGATGCAAACTCTTTGAATATGAACGCACGTGTATTTTTTGAAACGTTTAAAACCCGGACTTTCGGGAAAAAAAATTCGGAAAAAATTCCGCTTGAAGAAAAAATATCGGAACGATTTATTCGGTGAGTCGCGTATTGGTGACGTCATCACAATACGCCTGGAAGCGCCTCGCGATCACGTGTTTTTGTGTTGGCTGGTTTGAAGTTTCCCCGCATGGCGAATTCCTTCTCGCAGGAGCTCGAAGACCTCCTCAACCCTCTCCCAAAGTTCACCGATCCCGAGGATGACCATGACGAGGCCACCAAAGCCCGGGTTATTGACACTTTCGCCGGCGACGACGATATTACGGCGGACGCCGATGACGGCGTCGGCGCCCTGCGGCGGAGTAATGCCATCATGCTTGCCGAAAGCGACGGAAGGTACCTGGGGAAGGCCGTCAGCAGACAGAAGCTCTTTTTAATGGACACGGAGCAGGACTATGACGATGACGACGATGACGACGATGACGACGTCTGCCATGATCAAGATGACGACCAAGGTAATCCCAGACCCGGGCTCGCCAACCATTTTGAAGATGAGAGCTATTTCTTGGCTACTGATGAATGCCACGGGCTACCAGTTCCTCGGGGGATACCCGGTGATCACCACGTTGGTGAACCTTGTCTTAGACTTCTTAGTTTGGGGTTTTACTGCATTTGTGTACAGCAAAGTGGCCCTTTTTTTAGAGTTTCCTCAAAATCACTCTCCCCGTACTTATTCAATCAAGGTTTGGTTTGTTTTAGTTTTGACCCAATCTCCCGTTTTTTCGCGTTGATTGTATCTTTTTTGGCTGGCAGTGAAAGTATCAGTTTTATACTGTATCGTGAAATCTCAAGTGACCTGGTGTAAATTTTGCCCTTGTTGTGGGGAAAAAAAGTATTCTAACAATGAACACATGGAACCGTGCATTCGAAAGTCCCAATTAAATTAATCTGGAGATAATTAAACTGCTTTCCAGGCTGGGCCAAAAATGATTATCTCCAGTATTTGTGAGGCGGGGTGTGTACAGTAAACCTCTGCGATAGGAACCGAAGCCGACAGTGAAAAGTGAATACTCGCAAATAATTGAGACTCCCGCACAAGTGTCATGGGAACGCTTGGGAATGAAAGCACTGGTTCAGTGAACAATCAATGCAAATAATCCGGGGCTTCCTGAATAATGAGGGATCGGGTTCCTCCAAAAAAATCAGAATATGAATTGTGGCAGAATATTCTTTAGTTGAACTGCAAAGGCATCATTCGGTGCCTCTCGGACACTTAACAACGCCTACTGTTCATGACAAACTAGGAATATATCAGCGTTTGATTGCCAAAGCAACGGCCGATGAGCATCAGTTTGAAAAGGGATCAAATTGGCGACACTTTTTTTTTTTTATACCTCTGAATTTGCACTTGATCTAAGATGAGGAAGACGAGGAGGAGGAGGAGGAAGATGGCCCTGACGAAGAACTCGAGGAAGGTGATGACGTCGACGAGGGGTCGGATCCAGATCTCTCCTTTCCTGCCGGCGTGGACCCGCGCCCCTGCGCA